>NC_143047.1:51695000-51995000 GCF_057628025.1 Oncorhynchus mykiss
AGGGAGGGAGTAGAGTAGAGGGGAGGGATGGAAGGAGTAGAGTAGAGGGGAGGGAGGGAGTAGAGGGGAGGGATGGAAGGAGTAGAGGGGAGGGAGGGAGTAGAGGGGAGAGTTGGAAGGAGTAGAGGGGAGGGAGGGAGTAGAGTAGAGGGGAGGGAGGGAGGGAGTAGAGTGTAGGTAGGGAGTAGAGAGGAGGGATGGAAGGAGTAGAGGGGAGGGAGGGAGTAGAGAGGAGGGAGGGAGTAGAGGGGAGGGAGTAGAGGGTAGGAGGGGAGTAGAGAGGAGGGAGGGAGTAGAGGGGAGGGAGTAGAGGGTAGGAGGGGAGTAGAGAGGAGGGAGGGAGTAGAGGGGAGGGAGGGAGTGGAGGGAGGGAGTAGAGGGTAGGGAGGGAGTAGAGGTAGGGAGGGAGGAGGGAGGGAGTAGAGGGGAGGGAGGGAGTAGAGCGGAGGGAGTACAGGGGAGGGGGAGAAGGAGGGAGGAGAGGGGATGTGATCTGTTTGGGCCATGATGTAGGGAGGGAGTAGAGGGGAGGGGGAGAAGGAGGGAGGAGAGGGGATGTGATCTGTTTGGGTCATGATGTAGGGAGGGAGTAGAGGGGAGGGGGAGAAGGAGGGAGGAGAGGGGATGTGATCTGTTTGGGTCATGATGTAGGGAGGGAGTAGAGGGGAGGGGGAGAAGGAGGGAGGAGAGGGGATGTGATCTGTTTGGGTCATGATGT
This sequence comes from Oncorhynchus mykiss, assembly GCF_057628025.1. Taxonomy (NCBI): domain Eukaryota; kingdom Metazoa; phylum Chordata; class Actinopteri; order Salmoniformes; family Salmonidae; genus Oncorhynchus; species Oncorhynchus mykiss. The sequence continues at coordinate 51,695,719 of NC_143047.1, forward strand.
AGGGAGGGAGTAGAGGGGAGGGGGAGAAGGAGGGAGGAGGGAGGGAGTAGAGGGGATGTGATCTGTTTGGGTCATGATGTAGGGAGGGAGTAGAGGGGAGGGGGAGAAGGAGGGAGGAGAGGGGATGTGATCTGTTTGGGTCATGATGTAGGGAGGGAGTAGAGGGGAGGGGGAGAAGGAGGGAGGAGAGGGGATGTGATCTGTTTGGGCCATGATGTAGGGAGGGAGTAGAGGGGAGGGGGAGAAGGAGGGAGGAGAGGGGATGTGATCTGTTTGGGCCATGATGTAGGGAGGGAGTAGAGGGGAGGGGGAGAAGGAGGGAGGAGATGGGATGTGATCTGTTTGGGCCATGATGTAGGGAGGGAGTAGAGCGGAGGGAGTACAGGGGAGGGGGAGAAGGAGGGAGGAGAGGGGATGTGATCTGTTTGGGCCATGATGTAGGGAGGGAGTAGAGGGGAGGGAGTAGAGGGGAGGGGGAGAAGGAGGGAGGAGAGGGGATGTGATCTGATGATGTAGGGAGGGAGTAGAGGGGAGGGAGTAGAGCGGAGGGAGTACAGGGGAGGGGGAGAAGGAGGGAGGAGAGGGGATGTGATCTGTTTGGGCCATGATGTAGGGAGGGAGTAGAGGGGAGGGGGAGAAGGAGGGAGTAGAGGGGAGGGGGAGAAGGAGGGAGGAGAGGGGATGTGATCTGATGATGTAGGGAGGGAGTAGAGGGGAGGGAGTAGAGCGGAGGGAGTACAGGGGAGGGGGAGAAGGAGGGAGGAGAGGGGATGTGATCTGTTTGGGCCATGATGTAGGGAGGGAGTAGAGGGGAGGGGGAGAAGGAGGGAGGAGAGGGGATGTGATCTGTTTGGGCCATGATGTAGGGAGGGAGTAGAGGGGAGGGGGAGAAGGAGGGAGGAGAGGGGATGTGATCTGTTTGGGCCATGATGTAGGGAGGGAGTAGAGCGGAGGGAGTACAGGGGAGGGGGAGAAGGAGGGAGGAGAGGGGATGTGATCTGTTTGGGCCATGATGTAGGGAGGGAGTAGAGGGGAGGGAGTAGAGGGGAGGGAGTAGAGGGGAGGGGGAGAAGGAGGGAGGAGAGGGGATGTGATCTGATGATGTAGGGAGGGAGTAGAGGGGAGGGAGTAGAGCGGAGGGAGTACAGGGGAGGGGGAGAAGGAGGGAGGAGAGGGGATGTGATCTGTTTGGGCCATGATGTAGGGAGGGAGTAGAGGGGAGGGGGAGAAGGAGGGAGGAGAGGGGATGTGATCTGTTTGGGCCATGATGTAGGGAGGGAGTAGAGGGGAGGGGGAGAAGGAGGGAGGAGAGGGGATGTGATCTGTTTGGGCCATGATGTAGGGAGGGAGTACAGGGGAGGGGGAGAAGGAGGGAGGAGAGGGGATGTGATCTGTTTGGGCCATGATGTAGGGAGGGAGTAGAGGGGAGGGGGAGAAGGAGGGAGGAGAGGGGATGTGATCTGTTTGGGCCATGATGTAGGGAGGGAGTAGAGGGGAGGGAGTAGAGGGGAGGGAGTAGAGGGGAGGGAGTAGAGGGGAGGGAGTAGAGGGGAGGGAGTAGAGGGGAGGGAGTAGAGGGGAGGGGGAGAAGGAGGGAGTAGAGGGGAGGGAGTAGAGGGGAGGGAGTAGAGGGGAGGGAGTAGAGGGGAGGGGGAGAAGGAGGGAGGAGAGGGGAGGGAGTAGAGGGGAGGGGGTAGAGGGGAGGGAGTAGAGGGGAGGGGGAGAAGGAGGGAGGAGAGGGGAGGGAGTAGAGGTAGATGATGTAGAGGGGAGGGAGTAGAGGGGAGGGAGTAGAGGGGAGGGAGTAGAGGGGAGGGAGTAGAGTAGAGGGAGTAGAGGGGAGGGAGTAGAGGGGAGGGGGAGAAGGAGGGAGTAGAGGGGAGGGAGTAGAGGGGAGGGGGAGAAGGAGGGAGTAGAGGGGAGGGAGTAGAGGGGATGTGATCTGTTTGGGTCATGATGTAGGGAGAGTAGAGGTAGATGATGTAGAGCAAGGAGAGATTTTCTTCTTTCAGAGCGTTGTTTTCTGGTTTCCTAGATTCATCAACAGTTTAATAATTTGTCTGGACCTGTGGGTGGACATGGAGGAGACCTCTTCTGCTCATCAGCCATCCCTAAGGCCTGTAGTGTAGTGGAGGAGACCTCGTCTGCTCATCAGCCATCCCTAAGGCCTGTAGTGTAGTGGAGGAGACCTCGTCTGCTCATCAGCCATCCCTAAGGCCTGTAGTGTAGTGGAGGAGACCTCTTCTGCTCATCAGCCATCCCTAAGGCCTGTAGTGTAGTGGAGGAGACCTCGTCTGCTCATCAGCCATCCCTAAGGCCTGTAGTGTAGTGGAGGAGACCTCGTCTGCTCATCAGCCATCCCTAAGGCCTGTAGTGTAGTGGAGGAGACCTCGTCTGCTCATCAGCCATCCCTAAGGCCTGTAGTGTAGTGGAGGAGACCTCGTCTGCTCATCAGCCATCCCTAAGGCCTGTAGTGTAGTGGAGGAGACCTCGTCTGCTCATCAGCCATCCCTAAGGCCTGTAGTGTAGTGGAGGAGACCTCGTCTGCTCATCAGCCATCCCTAAGGCCTGTAGTGTAGTGGAGGAGACCTCGTCTGCTCATCAGCCATCCCTAAGGCCTGTAGTGTAGTGGAGGAGACCTCGTCTGCTCATCAGCCATCCCTAAGGCCTGTAGTGTAGTGGAGGAGACCTCGTCTGCTCATCAGCCATCCCTAAGGCCTGTAGTGTAGTGGAGGAGACCTCGTCTGCTCATCAGCCATCCCTAAGGCCTGTAGTGTAGTGGAGGAGACCTCGTCTGCTCATCAGCCATCCCTAAGGCCTGTAGTGTAGTGGAGGAGACCTCGTCTGCTCATCAGCCATCCCTAAGGCCTGTAATGTAGTGGAGGAGACCTCGTCTGCTCATCAGCCATCCCTAAGGCCTGTAGTGTAGTGGAGGAGACCTCGTCTGCTCATCAGCCATCCCTAAGGCCTGTAGTGTAGTGGAGGAGACCTCGTCTGCTCATCAGCCATCCCTCTGCTCAGTAGTGACACTGTAAATTCTGTGTTATATGCATATCATCAAGTTTGCATGAGGCTGTCTTTGTGTTAACTAGGTCAGCTTCACCATGTGAGAATTAGGAGAGAAGAGGAGAGGAGAGGCGAGCATAGCCAGAGAACAAGAGGGGATAGGAGGGAAGATAAGAGGGGAGGAGAAGTGGAGACGAGAGGGAGTAAAGAAGAGGATGGCATAGAAGAGAGTAGTGGGGAGGTAGTGGGAGGAGTGGGGAGGGGTGTAGGGGTGGTGGGAGGGGAGGAGGAGAGTAGTGGGGAGGTAGGGGGAGGAGAGGAGTGGGAGGGGAGGAGGGTGGGGGAGGAGTGGGGAGGGGTGTAGGGGTGGTGGGAGGGGAAGAGGAGAGTAGTGGGGAGGTAGGGGGAGGAGAGTAGTGGGGAGGTAGGGGGAGGAGAGGAGTGGGAGGGGAGGAGGGTGGGGGAGGAGTGGGGAGGGGTGTAGGGGTGGTGGGAGGGGAGGAGGAGAGTAGGGGGAGTGTTTGGATCCCCTGCATACAGAGCTGTAATGAAAAGACCATGTGACCCGTCTTCTCCCACGCAGTCACACATCTGCAGCTAGCGAGGAGCAGGGACACGCATACTAATGAAGCATCTGTATCTTAATAACCACAAGATGCTTTCAGAACTAGAACCAGGGACGTGACTGACTAGCCTGAAGGCTACGCTAGCAACATAAAGTCAGAGGGATGTGTGTGAGTGACTGACTAGCCTGAAGGCTACGCTAGCAACATAAAGTCGGAGGGATGTGTGTGAGTGACTGACTAGCCTGAAGGCTACGCTAGTAACATAAAGTCAGAGGGATGTGTGTGAGGACAGCAACATAAAGTCAGAGGGATGTGTGTGAGTGACTGACTAGCCTGAAGGCTACGCTAGCAACATAAAGTCAGAGGGATGTGTGTGAGTGACTGACTAGCCTGAAGGCTACGCTAGCAACATACAGTCAGAGGGATGTGTGTGAGTGACTGACTAGCCTGAAGGCTACGCTAGCAACATAAAGTCAGAGGGATGTGTGTGAGTGACTGACTAGCCTGAAGGCTACGCTAGCAACATACAGTCAGAGGGATGTGTGTGAGTGACTGACTAGCCTGAAGGCTACGCTAGCAACATAAAGTCAGAGGGATGTGTGTGAGTGACTGACTAGCCTGAAGGCTACGCTAGCAACATAAAGTCAGAGGGATGTGTGTGAGTGACTGACTAGCCTGAAGGCTACGCTAGCAACATAAAGTCAGAGGGATGTGTGTGAGTGACTGACTAGCCTGAAGGCTACGCTAGCAACATACAGTCAGAGGGATGTGTGTGAGTGACTGACTAGCCTGAAGGCTACGCTAGCAACATAAAGTCAGAGGGATGTGTGTGAGTGACTGACTAGCCTGAAGGCTACGCTAGCAACATAAAGTCAGAGGGATGTGTGTGAGTGAATGACTAGCCTGAAGGCTACGCTAGTAACATAAAGTCAGAGGGATGTGTGTGAGGACAGCAACATAAAGTCAGAGGGATGTGTGTGAGTGACTGACTAACCTTCAAGGCTACGCTAGCAACATAAAGTCAGAGGGATGTGTGTGAGTGACTGACTAGCCTGAAGGCTACGCTAGCAACATAAAGTCAGAGGGATGTGTGTGAGTGACTGACTAGCCTGAAGGCTACGCTAGTAACATAAAGTCAGAGGGATGTGTGTGAGGACAGCAACATAAAGTCAGAGGGATGTGTGTGAGTGACAGACTAGCCTGAAGGCTACGCTAGCAACATAAAGTCAGAGGGATGTGTGTGAGTGACTGACTAGCCTGAAGGCTACGCTAGCAACATACAGTCAGAGGGATGTGTGTGAGTGACTGACTAGCCTGAAGGCTACGCTAGCAACATAAAGTCAGAGGGATGTGTGTGAGTCACTGACTAGCCTGAAGGCTACGCTAGTAACATGAAGTCAGAGGGATGTGTGTGAGTGACTGACTAGCCTGAAGGCTACGCTAGTAACATAAAGTCAGAGTGATGTGTGTGAGAACAGCAACATAAAGTCAGAGGGATGTGTAGTGAGGAAAGCAACATCAAGTCAGAGGGATGTGTGTGAGGACAGCAACATCAAGTCAGAGGGATGTGTGCGAGGACAGCAACATAAAGTCAGGGATGTGTGTGAGGACAGCAACATAAAGTCAGATCGATGTGTGTGAGGACAGCAACATCGAGTCAGAGGGATGTGTAGTGAGGACAGCAACATAAAGTCAGAGGTATGTGTGTGAGGACAGCAACATCAAGTCAGAGGGATGTGTAGTGAGGACAGCAACATCAAGTCAGAGGGATGTGTGTGAGGACATCAAGTCAGAGGGATGTGTGTGAGGACATCAACATCAAGTCAGAGGGATGTGTGTGAGGACAGCAACATCAAGTCAGATGGATGTGTGTGAGGACAGCAACATAAATTCAGAGGGATGTGTGTGAGGACATCAAGTCAGAGGGATGTGTGTGAGGACAGCAACATCAAGTCAGAGGGATGTGTGTGAGGACAGCAACATAAAGTCAGAGGTATGTGTGTGAGGACAGCAACATCAAGTCAGAGGGATGTGTGTGAGTGACTGACTAGCCTGAAGGCTACGCTAGTAACATAAAGTCAGAGGGATGTGTGTGAGGACAGCAACATAAAGTCAGAGGGATGTGTGTGAGTGACTGACTAACCTTCAAGGCTACGCTAGCAACATAAAGTCAGAGGGATGTGTGTGAGTGACTGACTAGCCTGAAGGCTACGCTAGCAACATAAAGTCAGAGGGATGTGTGTGAGTGACTGACTAGCCTGAAGGCTACGCTAGCAACATAAAGTCAGAGGGATGTGTGTGAGTGACTGACTAGCCTGAAGGCTACGCTAGTAACATGAAGTCAGAGGGATGTGTGTGAGTGACTGACTAGCCTGAAGGCTATGCTAGTAACATAAAGTCAGAGTGATGTGTGTGAGAACAGCAACATAAAGTCAGAGTGATGTGTGTGAGAACAGCAACATAAAGTCAGAGGGATGTGTAGTGAGGAAAGCAACATCAAGTCAGAGGGATGTGTGTGAGGACAGCAACATCAAGTCAGAGGGATGTGTGTGAGGACAGCAACATCAAGTCAGAGGGATGTGTGCGAGGACAGCAACATAAAGTCAGGGATGTGTGTGAGGACAGCAACATAAAGTCAGATCGATGTGTGTGAGGACAGCAACATCGAGTCAGAGGGATGTGTAGTGAGGACAGCAACATAAAGTCAGAGGTATGTGTGTGAGGACAGCAACATCAAGTCAGAGGGATGTGTAGTGAGGACAGCAACATCAAGTCAGAGGGATGTGTGTGAGGACATCAAGTCAGAGGGATGTGTGTGAGGACATCAACATCAAGTCAGAGGGATGTGTGTGAGGACAGCAACATCAAGTCAGATGGATGTGTGTGAGGACAGCAACATAAATTCAGAGGGATGTGTGTGAGGACATCAAGTCAGAGGGATGTGTGTGAGGACAGCAACATCAAGTCAGAGGGATGTGTGTGAGGACAGCAACATAAAGTCAGAGGTATGTGTGTGAGGACAGCAACATCAAGTCAGAGGGATGTGTGTGAGTGACTGACTAGCCTGAAGGCTACGCTAGTAACATAAAGTCAGAGGGATGTGTGTGAGGACAGCAACATCAAGTCAGAGGGATGTGTGTGAGGACAGCAACATCAAGTCAGATCGATGTTTGTGAGGACAGCAACATCAAGTCAGAGGGATGTGTAGTGAGGACAGCAACATCAAGTCAGAGGGATGTGTGTGAGTGACTGACTAGCCTGAAGGCTACGCTAGTAACATAAAGTCAGAGGGATGTGTGTGAGGACAGCAACATAAAGTCAGAGGGATGTGTGTGAGGACAGCAACATAAAGTCAGATCGATGTGTGTGAGGACAGCAACATCAAGTCAGAGGGATGTGTAGTGAGGACAGCAACATAAATTCAGAGGGATGTGTGTGAGGACAGCAACATCAAGTCAGGGATGTGTGTGAGTACAGCAACATCAAGTCAGAGGGATGTGTGTCAGGACATCAACATACAGTCAGTGGGATGTGTGTGAGGACATCAAGTCAGAGGGATGTGTGTGAGGACATCAACATCAAGTCAGAGGGATGTGTGTGAGGACAGCAACATCAAGTCAGAGGGATGTGTGTGAGTGACTGACTAGCCTGAAGGCTACGCTAGTAACATAAAGTCAGAGGGATGTGTGTGAGGACAGCAACATCAAGTCAGAGGGATGTGTGTGAGGACAGCAACATCAAGTCAGATCGATGTGTGTGAGGACAGCAACATCAAGTCAGAGGGATGTGTAGTGAGGACAGCAACATCAAGTCAGAGGTATGTTTGTGAGGACAGCAACATCAAGTCAGAGGGATGTGTAGTGAGGACAGCAACATCAAGTCAGAGGGATGTGTGTGAGTGACTGACTAGCCTGAAGGCTACGCTAGTAACATAAAGTCAGAGGGATGTGTGTGAGGACAGCAACATAGAGTCAGAGGGATGTGTGTGAGGACAGCAACATAAAGTCAGATCGATGTGTGTGAGGACAGCAACATCAAGTCAGAAGGATGTGTAGTGAGGACAGCAACATAAATTCAGAGGGATGTGTGTGAGGACAGCAACATCAAGTCAGAGGGATGTGTGTGAGTGACTGACTAGCCTGAAGGCTACGCTAGTAACATAAAGTCAGAGGGATGTGTGTGAGGACAGCAACATAAAGTCAGAGGGATGTGTAGTGAGGAAAGCAACATCAAGTCAGAGGAATGTGTGTGAGGACAGCAACATCAATTCAGAGGGATGTGTGTGAGGACATCAAGTCAGAGGGATGTGTGTGAGGACATCAACATCAAGTCAGAGGGATGTGTGTGAGGACAGCAACATCAAGTCAGAGGGATGTGTGTGAGGACATCAACATAAATTCAGAGGGATGTGTGTGAGGACAGCAACATCAAGTCAGAGGGATGTGTGTGAGGACAGCAACATCAAGTCAGAGGGATGTGTGTGAGGACATCAACATACAGTCAGAGAGATGTGTGTGAGGACATCAAGTCAGAGGGATGTGTGTGAGGACATCAACATCAAGTCAGAGGGATGTGTGTGAGGACAGAAACATCAAGTCAGAGGGATGTGTGTTAGGACAGCAACATAAAGTCTGAGGGATGTGTGTGAAGACAGCAACATAAAGTCAGAGGGATGTGTGTGAGGTCAGCAACATAAAGTCAGATCGATGTGTAGTGAGGACATCAACATCAAGTCAGAGGGATGTGTGTGAGGACAGCAACATCAAGTCAGATCGATGTGTGTGAGGACCACAACATAAAGTCAGATCGATGTGTGTGAGGACAGCAACATCAAGTCAGATCGATGTGTGTGAGGACAGCAACATCAAGTCAGAGGGATGTGTAGTGAGGACAGCAACATTAAGTCAGAGGGATGTGTGTGAGGACAGCAACATAAAGTCAGATCGATGTGTAGTGAGGACAGCAACATCAAGTCAGAGGGAATTGTGTGAGGACAGCAACATCAAGTCAGATCGATGTGTGTGAGGACCACAACATAAAGTCAGATCGATGTGTGTGAGGACAGCAACATCAAGTCAGAGGGATGTGTGTGAGGACAGCAACATCAAGTCAGAGGGATGTGTAGTGAGGACAGCAACATTAAGTCAGAGGGATGTGTGTGAGGACAGCAACATCAAGTCAGAGGGATGTGTGTGAGGACATCAACATCAAGTCAGAGGGATGTGTGTGAGGACAGCAACATTAAGTCAGAGGGATGTGTGTGAGGACAGCAACATCAAGTCAGATCGATGTGTGTGAGGACAGCACCATAAAGTCAGGGATGTGTGTGAGGACAGCAACATAAAGTCAGAGGGACGTGTGTGAAGACAGCAACATCAAGTCAGAGGGATGTGTGTGAGGACAGCAACATCAAGTCAGAGGGATGTGTGTGAGGACAGCAACATCAAGTCAGAGGGATGTGTGTGAGGACAGCAACATCAAGTCAGAGGGATGTGTGTGAGGACATCAACATCAAGTCAGAGGGATGTGTGTGAGGACAGCAACATCAAGTCAGATCGATGTGTGTGAGGACATCAACATACAGTCAGATGGATGTGTGTGAGGACAGCACCATAAAATCAGAGGAATGTGTGTGAGGACAGCAACATCAAGTCAGAGGGATGTGTGTGAGGACAGCAACACCAAGTCAGAGGGTTTCAGATTCAGAAAACTTGAATATCCTCAAAGAGACAATTCATCTTGCAGCAGTCATAAAACATATAACATCTAAAAATGTAAAATAAATAGCAAATAATATTTACCAACTTATAGGTGCTAAGTGCTAAGTGAAATTAGTCCAACATTAAGTTGCAGAATTGCATTCGGAATAAATGGGAACTTGGCCCTATTTTATTTTACGTTAGGTAGTCTGTACCTGTGTCCAGAGGGGAGGAGCTGGAATTCAGGGTGGAGTGGATGGGAAGAGTCAAACACTATGTATGGAGGGCTCTGCCCAGGTAGAGAGATGGAGGGCTCTGCCCAAGTAAAGAGATGGAGGGCTCTGCCCAGGTAGAGAGATGGAGGGCTCTGCCCAGGTAGAGAGATGGAGGGCTCTGTCCAGGTAGAGAGATGACCAGGTAGAGAGATGACCAGGTAGAGAGATGACCAGGTAGAGAGATGACCAGGTAGAGAGATGACCAGGTAGAGAGATGGAGGGCTCTCAGTTAGGAAGTTGGTGATCCTTGTGATAAGCATTGAGTCCCAAGTTTCCTCTCAGTCTGTCCGCGAGGACCAATGGATCGATTGTGTTAAATGGCGATTAGAAATCTGCAAACATGATATGCACATTTACTGCCCTCCAAATGTATGATACGCACATGGGGTTTACTGCCCACCAAACACATGTACACCAGATGTAAGATCAAAAGGTCCCTCTCTCTGACCGGTATGCAAATTGGAGGGGTCAATAAGGTGGTGTTGATGTATGCCTTGATGATATTTTCAAGAGATTTAATCAAGAGAGGGGGTCAGAGCGAACAGGTCTGTAATCATTTGATGCAGACAGATGAGAGGTTTTTGGGACAGGTACAACAATAGATATTTTTCCCATAAAGATGGAATTTCCAATGTATCCAGGGACGTCTGAAAGAGAGAGCAGAAGACACCTCTCAGCTGAACAGTGTTTCAAGACACGACCACTGATGTGATCAGGCCCCGGGCTCTTTCATGCTCCAGTGCTCTTGAACACTCGTTGTACGACTTCCTCTTCAATGACAAGCGCGCTCTTGGTTGCCATGACACCCTCCTCCAGACAGGCCAGGGTAGTGGGGGTGACCCCTGTTTCAAAGCGGGTGAAGAATTTGTTTAGTTCATTGGCTGTAGAGAAGCTGTGTGTGTTTTTGTGAGGACAGCAATATAAAGTCAGAGAGATGTGTGTGAGGACAGACTACACTGAATCATCGGACCCACTGAAGAGATCTTAAATAAAGACGTTAAAGGTTGAGACCATTCCATAAAAATTGAGCTCTATAGGAGAAAGCCCTGCCCCCAGCTGTTTGCTTAGAAATTCTAGGGACAATAAGGAGGCCTGCATCTTGTGACCGTAGCGTACATGTAGGTATGCACGGCAGGACCATATCGGAGGTAGGAGCAAGTCCATGTAATGCTTTGTAAGTTAGCAGTAAAACCTTGAAATCAGCCCGAGCTTTAACAGGAAGTCAGCGTACAGTCGTGGCCAAACGTTTTGAGAATGACACAAATATACATTTTCACAAAGTCTGCTGCCTCAGTTTGTATGATGGCAATTTGCATATACTCCAGAATGTTATGAAGAGTGATCAGATGAATTGCAATTAATTGCAAAGTCCCCCTTTGCCATGCAAATGAACTGAATCCCCCCCCCAAAAAATTCTCTGCATTTCAGCCCTGCCACAAAAGGACCAGCTGACATCATGTCAGTGATTCTCTCGTTAACACAGGTGTGAGTGTTGACGAGGACAAGGCTGGAGATCACTCTGTCATGCTGATTGAGTTTGAATAACAGACTGGAAGCTTCAAAAGGAGGGTGGTGCTTGGAATCATTGTTCTTCCTCTGTCAACCATGGTCAACTGCAAGGAAACACGTGCCGTCATCATTGCTTTGTACAAAAAGGGCTTCACAAGCAAGGATATTACTGCCAGTAAGATTGCACCTAAATCAACCATTTAACGGATCATCAAGAACTTCAAGGAGAGCCGTTCAATTTTTGTGAAGAAGGCTTCAGGGCGCCCAAGAAAGTCCAGCAAGTGCCGTCTCCTAAGTTGATTCAGCTGCGGGATCGGGGCACCACCAGTACAGAGCTTGCTCAGGAACGGCAGCAGGCAGGTGTGAGTGCATCTGCATGCACAGTGAGGCGAAGACTTTGGTGTCAAGAAGGGCCGCAAAGAAGCCACTTCTTTCCAGGAAAAACATCAGGGACAGACTGATATTCTGCAAAAGGTACAGGGATTGGACTGCTGAGGACTTGGGTAAAGTAATTTTCTCTAATGAATCCCCTTTCCCATTGTTTGGGGCATCCGGAATAAAGCTTGTCCGGAGAAGACAAGGTGAGCGCTACCATCAGTCCTGTGTCATGCCAACAGTAAAGCATCCTGAGACCATTCATGTGTGGGGTTGCTTCTCATCCAAGGGAGTGGGCTCACTCACAATGTTGCCTAAGAACACAGCCATGAATAAAGAATGGTACCAACACATCCTCCGAGAGCAACTTCTCCCAACCATCCAGGAACAGTTTGGTGATGAACAATGCCTTTTCCAGCATGATGGCGCACCTTGCCATAAGGCAAAAGTGGCCAACTAAGTGGCTCGGGGAACAAAACATCGATATTTTGGGTCCATGGACAGTGTCGTGTCTTTACTATCATTAACTGAAGACTGATAGTTTATCAAAGATTCTCTGTAATTAGTTACTATAAAAACTATGTGATTAACTGATTAATCACGTAACTAATTAACTAGGAAATCGGGGCACCAAGGAAATATATTCAGATTATAATGTTATCATTTCCTAAAATAACTTTTCAGATATTTTATCTGATCAATTAGTCTTGAAATTAATTAATTATTTACTTTACCTCACGTTAGTCTCATTCCAAACGTCGTAAATTGTTGGTAATCTGCACGAACCCAGTCTTCACTATGAGTCATTCATACATCAATTGTCTTAAATCATTTATTTATTACTAACTAAGTAATTCACAGAAATGCATAAACAAACAAACAAAGGTAAATGTAATGATAGGAGGATGTGCCCCTAGTGGGCTGAACCGGCATGGCGGCTTGTTGGACAAAGGAGAAGTGGGGGTCGACTAAGAAGTCACTACAGAGTTAATATAACAATTGAAATGCTAATCCTTTGCAAATGAAGGCTCACTCATTCGGGGAACAATTGCAATCAATATATATACACTGCTCAAAAAAATAAAGGGAACACTTAAAAAACACAATGTAACTCCAAGTCAATCACACTTCAATCACACTTCTGTGAAATCAAACTGTCCACTTAGGAAGCAACACTGATTGACAATAAATTCCACATGCTGTTGTGCAAATGGAATAGACAACAGGTAGAAATTATAGGCAATTAGCAAGACACCCCCAATAAAGGAGTGGTTCTGCAGGTGGGGACCACAGACCACTTCTCAGTTCCTATGCTTCCTGGCTGATGTTTTGGTCACTTTTGAATGCTGGCGGTGCTTTCACTCTAGTGGTAGCATGAGACGGAGTCTACAACCCACACAAGTGGCTCAGGTAGTGCAGCTCATCCAGGATGGAACATCAATGCGAGCTGTTTGCAAGAAGGTTTGCTGTGTCTGTCAGCGTAGTGTCCAGAGCATGGAGGCGCTACCAGGAGACAGGCCAGTACATCAGGAGACGTGGAGGAGGCCGTAGGAGGGCAACAACCCAGCAGCAGGACCGCTACCTCCGCCTTTGTGCAATGAGGAGCACTGCCAGAGCCCTGCAAAATGACCTCCAGCAGGCCACAAATGTGCATGTGTCTGTTCAAACGGTCAGAAACAGACTCCATGAGGGTGGTATGAGGGCCCGATGTCCACAGGTGGGGGTTGTGCTTACAGCCCAACACCGTGCAGGACGTTTTTCATTTGCCAGTGGCAAATTCGCCACTGGCGCCCTGTGCTCATCACAGATGAAAGCAGGTTCACACTGAGCACATGTGACAGTCTGGAGACGCCATGGAGAACGTTCTGCTGCCTGCAACATCCTCCAGCATGACCGGTTTGGCGGTGGGTCAGTCATGGTGTGGGGTGGCATTTCTTTGGGGGGCCGCACAGCCCTCCATTTGCTCGCCAGAGGTAGCCTGACTGCCATTATGTACTGAGATGAGATCCTCAGACCCCTTGTGAGACCATATGCTGGTGCGGTTGGCCCTGGGTTCCTCCTAATGCAAGACAATGCTAGACCTCATGTGGCTGGAGTGTGTCAGCAGTTCCTGCAAGAGGAAGGCATTGATGCTATGGACTGGCCTGCCCGTTCCCCAGACCTGAATCCAATTGAGCACATCTTGGACATCATGTCTCGCTCCATCCACCAACGCCACGTTGCACCACAGACTGTCCAGGAGTTAGCGAATGCTTTAGTCCAGGTCTGGGAGGAGATCCATCAGGAGACCATCTGCCACCTCATCAGGAGCATGCCCAGGTCATACAGGCACGTGTAGGCCACACACACTACTGAGCCTCATTTTGACTTGTTTTAAGGACATTACATCAAAGTTGGATCAACCTGTAGTGTGGTTTTCCACTTTAATTTTGAGTGTGACTCCAAATCCAGACCTCCATGGGTTGATAAATTTGATTTCCATTGATAATTTTTGTGTGATTTTGATGTCAGCACATTCAACTATGTAAAGAAAAAAGTATTTAATAAAAATAATTCATTCATTCAGATCTAGGATGTGTTATTTTAGGGTTCCCTTTATTTTTTTGAGCAGTGTATTTACGCTCAGTGTGTCGTCTTGATCGCTGGTGAAAAGTCTTTCTTTTGTAGAATTGTCCGTCTCTCTCCCTCTGTCTTGGTTAGAGGGGATAGTTCAAAGTGACATTCGTTATAGAATGGATGTTTCGGCGGTTATCGTTCTTCTCGTTCAATGATACCGATTTCCTAGTTGCAGACTAGTAATTAATATCAAAGACTTGTTCTCATTCTGTCGGTATCGATAGTCTTTCTCCTAATGGAGAAAAACATGGTCTGGTGATAATTTCTCAACGTTGGGTTGCATTCGGAATGGCAGAAAAGGGCTATCCCAGGATGTCTGACCCTAACTGGGCTCAGGGGCGGTCCAGGATGTCTGACCCTAACTGGGCTCAGGAGCGGTCCAGGATGTCTGACCCTAACTGGGCTCAGGAGCGGTCCAGGATGTCTGTACAGTATATATAACAGTATTCCTCTACAGTATATATAACAGTATATATAACAGTATTCCTCTACAGTATATATAACAGTATTGCTCTACAGTATATAACAGTATTGCTCTACAGTATATAACAGTATTCCTCTACAGTATATAACAGTATTCCTCTACAGTATATATAACAGTATATATAACAGTATTCCTCTACAGTATATATAACAGTATTCCTCTACAGTATATATAACAGTATATATAACAGTATATATAACAGTATATATAACAGTATTCCTCTACAGTATATATAACAGTATTCCTCTACAGTATATATAACAGTATTCCTCTACAGTATATATAACAGTATTCCTCTACAGTATATATAACAGTATTCCTCTACAGTATATATAACAGTATTGCTCTACAGTATATAACAGTATTGCTCTACAGTATATAACAGTATTCCTCTACAGTATATAACAGTATTCCTCTACAGTATATATAACAGTATATATAACAGTGTTCCTCTACAGTATATAACAGTATATATAACAGTATTCCTCTACATTATATATAACAGTATATATAACAGTATTCCTCTATAGTATATATACAGTATATATAACAGTATTCCTCTACAGCATATAACAGTATTCCTCTATAGTATATATACAGTATATATAACAGTATTCCTCTACAGCATATAACAGTATTCCTCTACAGTATATATAACAGTATTCCTCTATAGTATATATACAGTATATATAACAGTATTCCTCTACAGCATATAACAGTATTCCTCTACAGTATATATAACAGTATATATAACAGTATTCCTCTACAGTATATATAACAGTATTCCTCTACAGTATATATAACAGTATATATAACAGTATTCCTCTATAGTATATATAACAGTGTTCCTCTACAGTATATATAACAGTATATATAACAGTATTCCTCTACAGTATATATAACAGTATATATAATAGTATTCCTCTATAGTATATATAACAGTGTTCCTCTACAGTATATATAACAGTATTCCTCTACAGTATATATAACAGTATATAACAGTATATATAACAGTATTCCTCTACAGTATATATAACAGTATATATAACAGTATTCCTCTACAGTATATATAACAGTATATATAACAGTATTCCTCTACAGTATATATAACAGTATTGCTCTACAGTATATAACAGTATTGCTCTACAGTATATAACAGTATTCCTCTACAGTATATAACAGTATTCCTCTACAGTATATATAACAGTATATATAACAGTATTCCTCTACAGTATATATAACAGTATTCCTCTACAGTATATATAACAGTATATATAACAGTATTCCTCTACAGTATATATAACAGTATTCCTCTACAGTATATATAACAGTATTGCTCTACAGTATATAACAGTATTGCTCTACAGTATATAACAGTATTCCTCTACAGTATATAACAGTATTCCTCTACAGTATATATAACAGTATATATAACAGTGTTCCTCTACAGTATATAACAGTATATATAACAGTATTCCTCTACAGTATATATAACAGTATATATAACAGTATTCCTCTATAGTATATATACAGTATATATAACAGTATTCCTCTACAGCATATAACAGTATTCCTCTACAGTATATATAACAGTATTCCTCTATAGTATATATACAGTATATATAACAGTATTCCTCTACAGCATATAACAGTATTCCTCTACAGTATATATAACAGTATTCCTCTATAGTATATATACAGTATATATAACAGTATTCCTCTACAGCATATAACAGTATTCCTCTACAGTATATATAACAGTATATATATAACAGTATTCCTCTACAGTATATATAACAGTATTCCTCTACAGTATATATAACAGTATTCCTCTACAGTATATATAACAGTATATATAACAGTATTCCTCTATAGTATATATACAGTATATATAACAGTGTTCCTCTACAGTGTATATATAACAGTATATATAACAGTATTCCTCTACAGTATATATAACAGTATATATAACAGTATTCCTCTATAGTATATATAACAGTGTTCCTCTACAGTATATATAACAGTATTCCTCTACAGTATATAACAGTATTCCTCTACAGTATATATAACAGTATATAACAGTATATATAACAGTATTCCTCTACAGTATATATAACAGTATATATAACAGTATTCCTCTACAGTATATATAACAGTAATGCTCTACAGTATATAACAGTATTGCTCTACAGTATATAACAGTATTCCTCTACAGTATATAACAGTATTCCTCTACAGTATATATAACAGTATATATAACAGTATTCCTCTACAGTATATATAACAGTATTCCTCTACAGTATATATAACAGTATATATAACAGTATTCCTCTACAGTATATATAACAGTATTCCTCTACAGTATATATAACAGTATTGCTCTACAGTATATAACAGTATTGCTCTACAGTATATAACAGTATTCCTCTACAGTATATAACAGTATTCCTCTACAGTATATATAACAGTATATATAACAGTGTTCCTCTACAGTATATAACAGTATATATAACAGTATTCCTCTACAGTATATATAACAGTATATATAACAGTATTCCTCTATAGTATATATACAGTATATATAACAGTATTCCTCTACAGCATATAACAGTATTCCTCTACAGTATATATAACAGTATTCCTCTATAGTATATATACAGTATATATAACAGTATTCCTCTACAGCATATAACAGTATTCCTCTACAGTATATATAACAGTATTCCTCTATAGTATATATACAGTATATATAACAGTATTCCTCTACAGCATATAACAGTATTCCTCTACAGTATATATAACAGTATATATAACAGTATTCCTCTACAGTATATATAACAGTATTCCTCTACAGTATATATAACAGTATATATAACAGTATTCCTCTATAGTATATATAACAGTGTTCCTCTACAGTATATATAACAGTATATATAACAGTATTCCTCTACAGTATATATAACAGTATATATAACAGTATTCCTCTATAGTATATATAACAGTGTTCCTCTACAGTATATATAACAGTATTCCTCTACAGTATATAACAGTATTCCTCTACAGTATATATAACAGTATATAACAGTATATATAACAGTATTCCTCTACAGTATATATAACAGTATATATAACAGTATTCCTCTATAGTATATATAACAGTGTTCCTCTACAGTATATATAACAGTATTCCTCTACAGTATATAACAGTATTCCTCTACAGTATATATAACAGTATATAACAGTATATATAACAGTATATATAACAGTATATATAACAGTATATATAACAGTATAAATAACAGTATTCCTCTACAGTATATATAACAGTATATATAACAGTATATATAACAGTATATATAACAGTATATAACAGTATTCCTCTACAGTATATATAACAGTGTTCCTCTATAGTATATAACAGTATATATAACAGTATATATAACAGTATATATAACAGTATTCCTCTACAGTATATAACAGTGTTCCTCTATAGTATATAACAGTATATATAACAGTATTCCTCTACAGTATATATAACAGTATTCCTCTACAGTATATATAACAGTATTCCTCTACAGTATATATAACAGTGTTCCTCTATAGTATATATAACAGTATATATAACAGTATATATAACAGTATATATAACAGTATATATAACAGTATTCCTCTACAGTATATATAACAGTATATATAACAGTATATATAACAGTATATATAACAGTATATATAACAGTATATATAACAGTATATATAACAGTATTCCTCTACAGTATATATAACAGTATATATAACAGTATATATAACAGTATATATAACAGTGTTCCTCTACAGTATATATAACAGTATTCCTCTACAGTATATATAACAGTATATATAACAGTATTCCTCTATAGTACATATACAGTATATAGAACAGTATTCCTCTACAGTATATAACAGTATTCCTCTACAGTATATATAACAGTATTCCTCTATAGTACATATACAGTATATAGAACAGTATTCCTCTACAGTATATAACAGTATTCCTCTACAGTATATATAACAGTATTCCTCTATAGTATATATACAGTATATATAACAGTATTCCTCTACAGCATATAACAGTATTCCTCTACAGTATATATAACAGTATTCCTCTACAGCATATAACAGTATTCCTCTACAGTATATATAACAGTATATATAACAGTATATATAACAGTATTCCTCTACAGTATATATAACAGTATTCCTCTATAGTATATATACAGTATATATAACAGTATTCCTCTACAGCATATAACAGTATTCCTCTACAGTATATATAACAGTATTCCTCTACAGCATATAACAGTATTCCTCTACAGTATATATAACAGTATATATAACAGTATATATAACAGTATTCCTCTACAGTATATATAACAGTATTCCTCTATAGTATATATACAGTATATATAACAGTATTCCTCTACAGCATATAACAGTATTCCTCTACAGTATATATAACAGTATTCCTCTACAGCATATAACAGTATTCCTCTACAGTATATATAACAGTATTCCTCTACAGCATATAACAGTATTCCTCTACAGTATATATAACAGTATATATAACAGTATTCCTCTACAGTATATATAACAGTATATATAACAGTATTCCTCTACAGTATATATAACAGTATTCCTCTACAGTATATAACAGTATTCCTCTACAGTATATATAACAGTATATATAACAGTATTCCTCTACAGTATATATAACAGTATTCCTCTACAGTATATAACAGTGTTCCTCTACAGTATATATAACAGTGTTCCTCTACAGTATATAACAGTATTCCTCTACAGTATATAACAGTATATATAACAGTATTCCTCTACAGTATATATAACAGTATATATAACAGTGTTCCTCTATAGTATATATACAGTATATATAACAGTATTCCTCTACAGTATATATAACAGTATATAACAGTATTCCTCTACAGTATATATAACAGTATTCCTCTACAGTATATATAACAGTATATATAACAGTGTTCCTCTACAGTATATAACAGTATATAACAGTATTCCTCTACAGTATATATAACAGTGTTCCTCTACAGTATATATAACAGTGTTCCTCTACAGTATATAACAGTATTCCTCTACAGTATATAACAGTATATATAACAGTATTCCTCTACAGTATATATAACAGTATATATAACAGTGTTCCTCTATAGTATATATACAGTATATATAACAGTATTCCTCTACAGTATATATAACAGTATATAACAGTATTCCTCTACAGTATATATAACAGTATTCCTCTACAGTATATATAACAGTATATATAACAGTGTTCCTCTATAGTATATATACAGTATATATAACAGTATTCCTCTACAGCATATAACAGTATTCCTCTACAGTATATATAACAGTATATATAACAGTATTCCTCTACAGTATATATAACAGTATTCCTCTATAGTATATATACAGTATATATAACAGTGTTCCTCTACAGTATATAACAGTATATATAACAGTATATAACAGTATTCCTCTACAGTATATATAACAGTATTCCTCTACAGTATATATAACAGTGTTCCTCTACAGTATATATAACAGTATATATAACAGTATTCCTCTACAGTATATATAACAGTATATATAACAGTATTCCTCTACAGTATATATAACAGTATTCCTCTATAGTATATATACAGTATATATAACAGTATTCCTCTACAGTATATATAACAGTATTCCTCTACAGTATATAACAGTATTCCTCTACAGTATATATAACAGTATATAACAGTATTCCTCTACAGTATATATAACAGTATATATAACAGTGTTCCTCTATAGTATATATACAGTATATATAACAGTATTCCTCTACAGCATATAACAGTATTCCTCTACAGTATATATAACAGTATTCCTCTACAGCATATAACAGTATTCCTCTACAGTATATATAACAGTATATAACAGTGTTCCTCTACAGTATATATAACAGTATTCCTCTACAGTATATATAACAGTATATAACAGTGTTCCTCTACAGTATATAACAGTATATAACAGTATATAACAGTGTTCCTCTACAGTATATAACAGTATATAACAGTATTCCTCTACAGTATATATAACAGTATTCCTCTACAGTATATATAACAGTATTCCTCTACAGTATATATAACAGTATATAACAGTGTTCCTCTACAGTATATATAACAGTATTCCTCTACAGTATATATAACAGTATTCCTCTACAGTATATATAACAGTATATATAACAGTATTCCTCTACAGTATATATAACAGTATTCCTCTACAGTATATATGACAGTGTTCCTCTACAGTATATAACAGTATATAACAGTATATAACAGTATATATAACAGTATTCCTCTACAGTATATATAACAGTGTTCCTCTACAGTATATATAACAGTATATAACAGTATATAACAGTATTCCTCTACAGTATATAACAGTATTCCTCTACAGTATATATAACAGTATATATAACAGTGTTCCTCTACAGTATATAACAGTATATATAACAGTATTCCTCTACAGTATATATAACAGTATATATAACAGTATTCCTCTATAGTATATATACAGTATATATAACAGTATTCCTCTACAGCATATAACAGTATTCCTCTACAGTATATATAACAGTATTCCTCTATAGTATATATACAGTATATATAACAGTATTCCTCTACAGCATATAACAGTATTCCTCTACAGTATATATAACAGTATTCCTCTATAGTATATATACAGTATATATAACAGTATTCCTCTACAGCATATAACAGTATTCCTCTACAGTATATATAACAGTATATATAACAGTATTCCTCTACAGTATATATAACAGTATTCCTCTACAGTATATATAACAGTATATATAACAGTATTCCTCTATAGTATATATAACAGTGTTCCTCTACAGTTTATATAACAGTATATATATCAGTATTCCTCTACAGTATATATAACAGTATATATAACAGTATTCCTCTATAGTATATATAACAGTGTTCCTCTACAGTATATATAACAGTATTCCTCTACAGTATATAACAGTATTCCTCTACAGTATATATAACAGTGTTCCTCTACAGTATATATAACAGTATTCCTCTACAGTATATAACAGTATTCCTCTACAGTATATATAACAGTATTCCTCTACAGTATATATAACAGTATTCCTCTACAGTATATATAACAGTGTTCCTCTATAGTATATATAACAGTATATATAACAGTATATATAACAGTATATATAACAGTATATATAACAGTATTCCTCTACATTATATATAACAGTATATATAACAGTATATATAACAGTATATATAACAGTATATATAACAGTATATATAACAGTATTCCTCTACAGTATATATAACAGTATATATAACAGTATATATAACAGTATATATAACAGTATATATAACAGTATATATAACAGTATTCCTCTACAGTATATATAACAGTGTTCCTCTATAGTATATAACAGTATATATAACAGTATATATAACAGTATATATAACAGTATTCCTCTACAGTATATAACAGTGTTCCTCTATAGTATATAACAGTATATATAACAGTATTCCTCTACAGTATATATAACAGTATTCCTCTACAGTATATATAACAGTATTCCTCTACAGTATATATAAAAGTGTTCCTCTATAGTATATATAACAGTATATATAACAGTATATATAACAGTATATATAACAGTATATATAACAGTATTCCTCTACAGTATATATAACAGTATATATAACAGTATATATAACAGTATATATAACAGTATATATAACAGTATATATAACAGTATTCCTCTACAGTATATATAACAGTATATATAACAGTATATATAACAGTGTTCCTCTACAGTATATATAACAGTATTCCTCTACAGTATATATAACAGTATATATAACAGTATTCCTCTATAGTACATATACAGTATATAGAACAGTATTCCTCTACAGTATATAACAGTATTCCTCTACAGTATATATAACAGTATTCCTCTATAGTACATATACAGTATATAGAACAGTATTCCTCTACAGTATATAACAGTATTCCTCTACAGTATATATAACAGTATTCCTCTATAGTATATATACAGTATATATAACAGTATTCCTCTACAGCATATAACAGTATTCCTCTACAGTATATATAACAGTATTCCTCTACAGCATATAACAGTATTCCTCTACAGTATATATAACAGTATATATAACAGTATATATAACAGTATTCCTCTACAGTATATATAACAGTATTCCTCTATAGTATATATACAGTATATATAACAGTATTCCTCTACAGCATATAACAGTATTCCTCTACAGTATATATAACAGTATTCCTCTACAGCATATAACAGTATTCCTCTACAGTATATATAACAGTATATATAACAGTATATATAACAGTATTCCTCTACAGTATATATAACAGTATTCCTCTATAGTATATATACAGTATATATAACAGTATTCCTCTACAGCATATAACAGTATTCCTCTACAGTATATATAACAGTATTCCTCTACAGCATATAACAGTATTCCTCTACAGTATATATAACAGTATATATAACAGTATTCCTCTACAGTATATATAACAGTATTCCTCTACAGCATATAACAGTATTCCTCTACAGTATATATAACAGTATATATAACAGTATTCCTCTACAGTATATATAACAGTATATATAACAGTATTCCTCTACAGTATATATAACAGTATTCCTCTACAGTATATAACAGTATACCTCTACAGTATATATAACAGTATATATAACAGTATTCCTCTACAGTATATATAACAGTATTCCTCTACAGTATATATAACAGTGTTCCTCTACAGTATATAACAGTATTCCTCTACAGTATATAACAGTATTCCTCTACAGTATATAACAGTATATATAACAGTATTCCTCTACAGTATATATAACAGTATATATAACAGTGTTCCTCTACAGTATATAACAGTATTCCTCTACAGTATATAACAGTATATATAACAGTATTCCTCTACAGTATATATAACAGTATATATAACAGTGTTCCTCTATAGTATATATACAGTATATATAACAGTATTCCTCTACAGTATATATAACAGTATATAACAGTATTCCTCTACAGTATATATAACAGTATTCCTCTACAGTATATATAACAGTATATATAACAGTGTTCCTCTATAGTATATATACAGTATATATAACAGTATTCCTCTACAGCATATAACAGTATTCCTCTACAGTATATATAACAGTATATATAACAGTATTCCTCTACAGTATATATAACAGTATTCCTCTATAGTATATATACAGTATATATAACAGTGTTCCTCTACAGTATATAACAGTATATATAACAGTATATAACAGTATTCCTCTACAGTATATATAACAGTATTCCTCTACAGTATATATAACAGTGTTCCTCTACAGTATATATAACAGTATATATAACAGTATTCCTCTACAGTATATATAACAGTATATATAACAGTATTCCTCTACAGTATATATAACAGTATTCCTCTATAGTATATATACAGTATATATAACAGTATTCCTCTACAGTATATATAACAGTATTCCTCTACAGTATATAACAGTATTCCTCTACAGTATATATAACAGTATATAACAGTATTCCTCTACAGTATATATAACAGTATATATAACAGTGTTCCTCTATAGTATATATACAGTATATATAACAGTATTCCTCTACAGCATATAACAGTATTCCTCTACAGTATATATAACAGTATTCCTCTACAGCATATAACAGTATTCCTCTACAGTATATATAACAGTATATAACAGTGTTCCTCTACAGTATATATAACAGTATTCCTCTACAGTATATATAACAGTATATAACAGTGTTCCTCTACAGTATATAACAGTATATAACAGTATATAACAGTGTTCCTCTACAGTATATAACAGTATATAACAGTATTCCTCTACAGTATATATAACAGTATTCCTCTACAGTATATATAACAGTATTCCTCTACAGTATATATAACAGTATATAACAGTGTTCCTCTACAGTATATATAACAGTATTCCTCTACAGTATATATAACAGTATTCCTCTACAGTATATATAACAGTATATATAACAGTATTCCTCTACAGTATATATAACAGTATTCCTCTACAGTATATATAACAGTGTTCCTCTACAGTATATAACAGTATATAACAGTATATAACAGTATATATAACAGTATTCCTCTACAGTATATATAAAACAGTGTTCCTCTACAGTATATATAACAGTATATAACAGTATATAACAGTATTCCTCTACAGTATATAACAGTATTCCTCTACAGTATATATAACAGTATATATAACAGTGTTCCTCTACAGTATATACCAGTATATATAACAGTATTCCTCTACAGTATATATAACAGTATATATAACAGTATTCCTCTATAGTATATATACAGTATATATAACAGTATTCCTCTACAGCATATAACAGTATTCCTCTACAGTATATATAACAGTATTCCTCTATAGTATATATACAGTATATATAACAGTATTCCTCTACAGCATATAACAGTATTCCTCTACAGTATATATAACAGTATTCCTCTATAGTATATATACAGTATATATAACAGTATTCCTCTACAGCATATAACAGTATTCCTCTACAGTATATATAACAGTATATATAACAGTATTCCTCTACAGTATATATAACAGTATTCCTCTACAGTATATATAACAGTATATATAACAGTATTCCTCTATAGTATATATAACAGTGTTCCTCTACAGTTTATATAACAGTATATATAACAGTATTCCTCTACAGTATATATAACAGTATATATAACAGTATTCCTCTATAGTATATATAACAGTGTTCCTCTACAGTATATATAACAGTATTCCTCTACAGTATATAACAGTATTCCTCTACAGTATATATAACAGTGTTCCTCTACAGTATATATAACAGTATTCCTCTACAGTATATAACAGTATTCCTCTACAGTATATATAACAGTATTCCTCTACAGTATATATAACAGTATTCCTCTACAGTATATATAACAGTGTTCCTCTATAGTATATATAACAGTATATATAACAGTATATATAACAGTATATATAACAGTATATATAACAGTATTCCTCTACATTATATATAACAGTATATATAACAGTATATATAACAGTATATATAACAGTATATATAACAGTATTCCTCTACAGTATATATAACAGTATATATAACAGTATATATAACAGTATATATAACAGTATATATAACAGTATATATAACAGTATTCCTCTACAGTATATATAACAGTGTTCCTCTATAGTATATAACAGTATATATAACAGTATATATAACAGTATATATAACAGTATTCCTCTACAGTATATAACAGTGTTCCTCTATAGTATATAACAGTATATATAACAGTATTCCTCTACAGTATATATAACAGTATTCCTCTACAGTATATATAACAGTATTCCTCTACAGTATATATAAAAGTGTTCCTCTATAGTATATATAACAGTATATATAACAGTATATATAACAGTATATATAACAGTATTCCTCTACAGTATATATAACAGTATATATAACAGTATATATAACAGTATATATAACAGTATATATAACAGTATATATAACAGTATTCCTCTACAGTATATATAACAGTATATATAACAGTATATATAACAGTGTTCCTCTACAGTATATATAACAGTATTCCTCTACAGTATATATAACAGTATATATAACAGTATTCCTCTATAGTACATATACAGTATATAGAACAGTATTCCTCTACAGTATATAACAGTATTCCTCTACAGTATATATAACAGTATTCCTCTATAGTACATATACAGTATATAGAACAGTATTCCTCTACAGTATATAACAGTATTCCTCTACAGTATATATAACAGTATTCCTCTATAGTATATATACAGTATATATAACAGTATTCCTCTACAGCATATAACAGTATTCCTCTACAGTATATATAACAGTATTCCTCTACAGCATATAACAGTATTCCTCTACAGTATATATAACAGTATATATAACAGTATATATAACAGTATTCCTCTACAGTATATATAACAGTATTCCTCTATAGTATATATACAGTATATATAACAGTATTCCTCTACAGCATATAACAGTATTCCTCTACAGTATATATAACAGTATTCCTCTACAGCATATAACAGTATTCCTCTACAGTATATATAACAGTATATATAACAGTATATATAACAGTATTCCTCTACAGTATATATAACAGTATTCCTCTATAGTATATATACAGTATATATAACAGTATTCCTCTACAGCATATAACAGTATTCCTCTACAGTATATATAACAGTATTCCTCTACAGCATATAACAGTATTCCTCTACAGTATATATAACAGTATATATAACAGTATTCCTCTACAGTATATATAACAGTATTCCTCTACAGCATATAACAGTATTCCTCTACAGTATATATAACAGTATATATAACAGTATTCCTCTACAGTATATATAACAGTATATATAACAGTATTCCTCTACAGTATATATAACAGTATTCCTCTACAGTATATAACAGTATACCTCTACAGTATATATAACAGTATATATAACAGTATTCCTCTACAGTATATATAACAGTATTCCTCTACAGTATATATAACAGTGTTCCTCTACAGTATATAACAGTATTCCTCTACAGTATATAACAGTATTCCTCTACAGTATATAACAGTATATATAACAGTATTCCTCTACAGTATATATAACAGTATATATAACAGTGTTCCTCTATAGTATATATACAGTATATATAACAGTGTTCCTCTACAGTATATAACAGTATATAACAGTATTCCTCTACAGTATATATAACAGTGTTCCTCTACAGTATATATAACAGTATTCCTCTACAGTATATATAACAGTATTCCTCTATAGTATATATACAGTATATATAACAGTATTCCTCTACAGTATATATAACAGTATTCCTCTACAGTATATAACAGTATTCCTCTACAGTATATATAACAGTATATAACAGTATTCCTCTACAGTATATATAACAGTATATATAACAGTGTCCCTCTATAGTATATATACAGTATATATAACAGTATTCCTCTACAGCATATAACAGTATTCCTCTACAGTATATATAACAGTATTCCTCTACAGCATATAACAGTATTCCTCTACAGTATATATAACAGTATATATAACAGTATTCCTCTACAGTATATATAACAGTATTCCTCTATAGTATATATACAGTATATATAACAGTATTCCTCTACAGCATATAACAGTATTCCTCTACAGTATATATAACAGTATTCCTCTACAGCATATAACAGTATTCCTCTACAGTATATATAACAGTATATATAACAGTATTCCTCTACAGTATATATAACAGTATTCCTCTACAGCATATAACAGTATTCCTCTACAGTATATATAACAGTATATATAACAGTATTCCTCTATAGTATATATACAGTATATATAACAGTATTCCTCTACAGTATATAACAGTATATATAACAGTATATATAACAGTGTTCCTCTACAGTATATAACAGTATATATAACAGTGTTCCTCTACAGTATATATAACAGTATTCCTCTACAGCATATATAACAGTATTCCTCTACAGTATATAACAGTATATATAACAGTATTCCTCTACAGTATATAACAGTATATATAACAGTGTTCCTCTACAGTATATATAACAGTATATATAACAGTATTCCTCTACAGTATATAACAGTATATAACAGTGTTCCTCTACAGTATATATAACAGTATTCCTCTACAGTATATATAACAGTATTCCTCTACAGTATATAACAGTATATATAACAGTATTCCTCTACAGTATATATAACAGTGTTCCTCTACAGTATATAACAGTATTCCTCTACAGTATATATAACAGTATTCCTCTACAGTATATATAACAGTATTCCTCTACAGTATATATAACAGTATATATAACAGTATTCCTCTACAGTATATATAACAGTATTCCTCTACAGTATATATAACAGTATATATAACAGTGTTCCTCTACAGTATATATAACAGTATATATAACAGTATTCCTCTACAGTATATATAACAGTATTCCTCTACAGTATATATAACAGTATTCCTCTACAGTGTATATAACAGTATATATAACAGTATTCCTCTACAGTATATATAACAGTATTCCTCTACAGTATATATAACAGTATTCCTCTACAGTATATATAACAGTATTCCTCTACAGTATATATAACAGTATATATAACAGTGTTCCTCTACAGTATATATAACAGTATATATAACAGTATTCCTCTACAGTATATATAACAGTATATATAACAGTATTCCTCTACAGTATATATAACAGTATATATAACAGTGTTCCTCTACAGTATATATAACAGTATTCCTCTACAGTATATATAACAGTATTCCTCTACAGTATATAACAGTATTCCTCTACAGTATATATAACAGTATATATAACAGTATTCCTCTACAGTATATATAACAGTATTCCTCTACAGTATATATAACAGTATATATAACAGTATTCCTCTACAGTATATATAACAGTATTCCTCTACAGTATATAACAGTGTTCCTCTACAGTATATATAACAGTATTCCTCTACAGTATATATAACAGTATATAACAGTGTTCCTCTACAGTATATAACAGTATATATAACAGTATATAACAGTATTCCTCTACAGTATATATAACAGTATTCCTCTACAGTATATATAACAGTATTCCTCTACAGTATATATAACAGTATATATAACAGTGTTCCTCTACAGTATATATAACAGTATATATAACAGTATTCCTCTACAGTATATATAACAGTATATATAACAGTGTTCCTCTACAGTATATATAACAGTATTCCTCTACAGTATATATAACAGTATTCCTCTACAGTATATAACAGTATATATAACAGTGTTCCTCTACAGTATATATAACAGTATTCCTCTACAGTATATATAACAGTATTCCTCTACAGTATATAACAGTATATAACAGTGTTCCTCTACAGTATATAACAGTATATATAACAGTGTTCCTCTACAGTATATAACAGTATATATAACAGTATTCCTCTACAGTATATAACAGTATATATAACAGTATTCCTCTACAGTATATATAACAGTATATATAACAGTATTCCTCTACAGTGTATATAACAGTATATATAACAGTATTCCTCTACAGTATATATAACAGTATTCCTCTACAGTATATATAACAGTATATATAACAGTATTCCTCTACAGTATATAACAGTATATATAACAGTATTCCTCTACAGTATATATAACAGTATTCCTCTACAGTATATATAACAGTATATAACAGTGTTCCTCTACAGTATATATAACAGTATTCCTCTACAGTATATATAACAGTATATAACAGTGTTCCTCTACAGTATATAACAGTATATATAACAGTATTCCTCTACAGTATATATAACAGTATTCCTCTACAGTATATATAACAGTATATAACAGTGTTCCTCTACAGTATATATAACAGTATTCCTCTACAGTATATATAACAGTATATAACAGTGTTCCTCTACAGTATATAACAGTATATATAACAGTATTCCTCTACAGTATATATAACAGTATTCCTCTACAGTATATATAACAGTATATAACAGTGTTCCTCTACAGTATATATAACAGTATTCCTCTACAGTATATATAACAGTATATAACAGTGTTCCTCTACAGTATATAACAGTATATAACAGTATATAACAGTGTTCCTCTACAGTATATAACAGTATATAACAGTATTCCTCTACAGTATATATAACAGTATTCCTCTACAGTATATATAACAGTATTCCTCTACAGTATATATAACAGTATTCCTCTACAGTATATATAACAGTATATAACAGTGTTCCTCTACAGTATATATAACAGTATTCCTCTACAGTATATATAACAGTATTCCTCTACAGTATATATAACAGTATATATAACAGTATTCCTCTACAGTATATATAACAGTATTCCTCTACAGTATATATAACAGTATTCCTCTACAGTATATATAACAGTATTCCTCTACAGTATATATAACAGTATTCCTCTACAGTATATATAACAGTATATAACAGTGTTCCTCTACAGTATATAACAGTATATAACAGTATTCCTCTACAGTATATATAACAGTATTCCTCTACAGTATATATAACAGTATATATAACAGTATATATAACAGTGTTCCTCTACAGTATATAATGGGGTAGCCCCCAGTCTGCGCTCTGCCGGGGTAGCCCCCAGTCTGCGCTCTGCCGGGGTAGCCCCCAGTCTGCGCTCTGCCGGGGTAGCCCCCAGTCTGCGCTCTGCCGGGGTAGCCCCCAGTCTGCACTCTGCCGGGGCTACCCCGGCGGACTGTGGGCTACCCCGGCGGACTGTGGGCTACCCCGGCGGACTGTGGGCTACCCCGGCGGACTGTGGGCTACCCCGGCGGACTGTGGGCTACCCCGGCAGACTGGGGGATACCCCGGCAGAGGGCAGACTGGGGGCTACCCCGGCAGAGGGCAGACTGGGGGCTACCCCGGCAGAGCGCAGACTGTGGGCTACCCCGGCAGAGAACAGACTGTGGGCTACCCCGGCATAGAGCAGAATGGGGGCTACCCCAGCAGACCTCGCTAGACTATAATTATCACAACATGATTATGTTTGTCCTGTTTACAGAAGAGCTCAGAACACCTACGTTTGTTAATATACTATTTGTAATGCTTGATGCTCATATTCCATATTTTTGGGTGGGTTTTTATTTATTTGATTAGGATTAGACAGTGAAGAGGAGACAGGAATGGTAGGAGAGTTTGTGAGTCAGAAGGGCATGAGTCAGCTGTGAACCTGTGCTGACTCTAGTAGTCTAGACTGGACATGTGATCCGGTATGAGTCAGATGTGAACCCGTGCTGACTCTAGTAGTCTAGACTGGACATGTGATCCGGTATGAGTCAGATGTGAACCCGTGCTGACTCTAGTAGTCTAGACTAGACATGTGATCCGGTATGAGTCAGATGTGAACCCGTGCTGACTCTAGTAGTCTAGACTGGACATGTGATCCGGTATGAGTCAGATATGAACCCGTGCTGACTCTAGTAGTCTAGACTGGACATGTGATCCGGTATGAGTCAGATGTGAACCCGTGCTGACTCTAGTAGTCTAGACTGGACATGTGATCCGGTCTGATTCAGATGTGAACCCGTGCTGACTCTAGTAGTCTAGACTGGACATGTGATCCGGTATGATTCAGATGTGAACCCGTGCTGACTCTAGTAGTCTAGACTGGACATGTGATCCGGTCTGATTCAGATGTGAACCCGTGCTGACTCTAGTAGTCTAGACTGGACATGTGATCCGGTATGATTCAGATGTGAACCCGTGCTGACTCTAGTAGTCTAGACTGGACATGTGATCCGGTCTGATTCAGATGTGAACCCGTGCTGACTCTAGTAGTCTAGACTAGACATGTGATCTGAGGTCCACCACACTAACTGTTGGACCACACAGAACACAGGGCTCCATACTGTACATTATGGATGTAACTTTCTCTCGCAGAAAGGGAACAGAAAGGAAACAGAAAGGAAACAGAAAGGGAACAGAAAGGAAGTAGAAAGGGAACAGAAAGGAAGTAGATAGGAAACAGAAAGGGAATAGAAAGGAAACAGAAAGGGAATAGAAAGGAAACAGAAAGGAAGTAGAAAGGAAACAGAAAGGGAATAGAAAGGGAACAGAAAGGAAACAGAAAGGAAACAGAAAGGAAGTAGAAAGGAAACAGAACGGAAGTAGAAATGAAACAGAAAGGAAGTAGAAAGGAAACAGAAAAGAAAACAGAAAGGAAACAGAAAGGAAACAGAAAGGAAGTAGAAAGAAAACAGAAAGGAAGTAGAAAGGAAACAGAACGGAAGTAGAAAGGAAACAGAAAGGAAGTAGAAAGGAAACAGAAAGGAAGTAGAAAGGAAGTAGAAAGGAAACAGAAAGGAAGTAGAAAGGAAACAGAAAGGAAGTAGAAAGGAAACAGAATGAAGTAGAAAGGAAACAGAAAGGAAGTAGAAAGGGAACAGAATGGAAGTAGAAAGGAAACAGAAAGGAAGTAGAACGGAAGTAGAAAGGAAACAGAAAGGAAGTAGAAAGGAAACAGAACGGAAGTAGAAAGGAAACAGAAAGGAAACAGAAAGGAAACAGAAAGGGAACAGAAAGGGAACAGAATTGAAGTAGAAAGGAAACAGAAAGGGAACAGAAAGGGAACAGAAAGGAAACAGAAAGGAAACAGAAAGGAAACAGAAAGGAAACAGAAAGGAAACAGAAAGGGAACAGAAAGGAAGTAGAAAGGAAGTAGAAAGGGAACAGAAATGGAACAGAAAGGAAACAGAATGGAAACAGAAAGGAAGTAGAAAGGAAACAGAAAGGAAACAGAAAGGGAACAGGAAGGGAACAGAAAGGAAGTAGAAAGGAAGTAGAAAGGAAACAGAAAGGAAACAGAAAGGAAACAGAAAGGGAACAGAAAGGGAACAGAAAGGAAACAGAAAGGAAACAGAAAGGAAACAGAATGGAAACAGAATGGAAACAGAAAGGGAACAGAAAGGGAACAGGAAGGGAACAGAAAGGAAGTAGAAAGGAAGTAGAAAGGGAACAGAAAGGGAACAGAAAGGAAACAGAATGGAAACAGAATGGAAACAGAAAGGAAGTAGAAAGGAAACAGAATGGAAGTAGAAAGGGAACAGAAAGGAAACAGAAAGGAAACAGAAAGGGAACAGAAAGGAAGCAGAAAGGAAACAGAAAGGAAACAGATAGGAAACAATAAAGGGAACAGAAATGAAGTAGAAAGGAAACAGAAAGGAAACAGAAAGGGAACAGAAAGGAAGCAGAAAGGGAATAGATAGGAAACAGAACGGAAACAGATAGGAAGTAGAAAGGAAACAGAAAGGAAGTAGAAAGGGAACAGAAAGGAAGTAGAAAGGGAACAGAAAGGAAGTAGAAAGGGAACAGAAAGGAAACAGAAAGGAAGTAGAAAGGAAACAGAAAGGAAGTAGAAAGGAAACATAATGAAGTAGAAAGGAAACAGAAAGGAAGTAGAAAGGGAACAGAATGGAAGTAGAAAGGAAACAGAAAGGAAGTAGAACGGAAGTAGAAAGGAAACAGAACGGAAGTAGAAAGGAAACAGAACGGAAGTAGAAAGGAAACAGAAATGAAACAGAAAGGAAACAGAAAGGAAACAGAAAGGGAACAGAAAGGGAACAGAATTGAAGTAGAAAGGAAACAGAAAGGGAACAGAAAGGAAACAGAAAGGAAACAGAAAGGAAACAGAAAGGAAACAGAAGGGGAACAGAAAGGAAGTAGAAAGGAAGTAGAAAGGGAACAGAAAAGGAACAGAAAGGAAACAGAATGGAAACAGAGAGGAAGTAGAAAGGAAAGAGAAAGGAAACAGAAAGGGAACAGGAAGGGAACAGAAAGGAAGTAGAAAGGAAGTAGAAAGGAAACAGAAAGAAAACAGAAAGGGAACAGAAAGGGAACAGAAAGGAAACAGAATGGAAACAGAAAGGGAACAGAAAGGAAGTAGAAAGGAAGTAGAAAGGGAACAGAAAGGGAACAGAAAGGAAACAGAATGGAAACAGAAAGGAAGTAGAAAGGAAACAGAAAGGAAACAGAAAGGGAACAGGAAGGGAACAGAAAGGAAGTAGAAAGGAAGTAGAAAGGGAACAGAAAGGGAACAGAAAGGAAACAGAATGGAAACAGAATGGAAACAGAAAGGAAGTAGAAAGGAAACAGAATGGAAGTAGAAAGGGAACAGAAAGGAAACAGAAAGGAAACAGAAAGGGAACAGAAAGGAAGCAGAAAGGAAACAGAAAGGAAACAGATAGGAAACAATAAAGGGAACAGAAATGAAGTAGAAAGGAAACGGAAAGGGAACAGAAAGGAAGCAGAAAGGGAATAGAAAGGAAACATAACGGAAACAGATAGGAAGTAGAAAGGAAACAGAAAGGAAGTAGAAAGGGAACAGAAAGGAAGTAGAAAGGGAACAGAAAGGAAGTAGAAAGGGAACAGAAAGGAAACAGAAAGGGAACAGAAAGGAAGTAGAAAGGGAACAGAAAGGAAACAGAAAGGAAGTAGAAAGGGAACAGAAAGGGAATAGAAAGGAAACAGAAAGGAAACAGAAAGGAAGTAGAAAGGGAACAGAAAGGAAGCAGAAAGGAAGCAGAAAGGGAACAGAAAGGAAGTAGAAAGGAAACAGAAAGGAAACAGAAAGGAAGTAGAAAGGAAACAGAAAGGAAACAGAAAGGAAGTAGAAAGGAAGTAGAAAGGGAACAGAAAGGAAGTATAAACGGAACAGAAAGGAAGCAGAAAGGAAGCAGAAAGGGAACAGAAAGGAAGTAGAAAGGGAACAGAAAGGAAACAGAAAGGAAGTAGAAAGGGAACATAAAGGAAGTAGAAAGGGAACAGAAAGGAAACAGAAAGGAAACAGAAAGGGAACAGAAAGGAAGCAGAAAGGGAATAGATAGGAAACAGAACGGAAACAGATAGGAAGTAGAAAGGAAACAGAAAGGAAGTAGAAAGGGAACAGAAAGGAAGTAGAAAGGGAACAGAAAGGAAGTAGAAAGGGAACAGAAAAGAAACAGAAAGGAAGTAGAAAGGAAACAGAAAGGAAGTAGAAAGGAAACAGAATGAAGTAGAAAGGAAACAGAAAGGAAGTAGAAAGGGAACAGAATGGAAGTAGAAAGGAAACAGAAAGGAAGTAAAACGGAAGTAGAAAGGAAACAGAACGGAAGTAGAAAGGAAACAGAACGGAAGTAGAAAGGAAACAGAAATGAAACAGAAAGGAAACAGAAAGGAAACAGAAAGGGAACAGAAAGGGAACAGAATTGAAGTAGAAAGGAAACAGAAAGGGAACAGAAAGGGAACAGAAAGGAAACAGAAAGGAAACAGAAAGGAAACAGAAAGGAAACAGAAAGGGAACAGAAAAGGAACAGAAAGGAAACAGAATGGAAACAGAAAGGAAGTAGAAAGGAAACAGAAAGGAAACAGAAAGGGAACAGGAAGGGAACAGAAAGGAAGTAGAAAGGAAGTAGAAAGGAAACAGAAAGAAAACAGAAAGGGAACAGAAAGGGAACAGAAAGGAAACAGAATGGAAACAGAAAGGGAACAGAAAGGAAGTAGAAAGGAAGTAGAAAGGGAACAGAAAGGGAACAGAAAGGAAACAGAATGGAAACAGAAAGGAAGTGGAAAGGAAACAGAAAGGAAACAGAAAGGGAACAGGAAGGGAACAGAAAGGAAGTAGAAAGGAAGTAGAAAGGGAACAGAAAGGGAACAGAAAGGAAACAGAATGGAAACAGAATGGAAACAGAAAGGAAGTAGAAAGGAAACAGAATGGAAGTAGAAAGGGAACAGAAAGGAAACAGAAAGGAAACAGAAAGGGAACAGAAAGGAAGCAGAAAGGAAACAGAAAGGAAACAGATAGGAAACAATAAAGGGAACAGAAATGAAGTAGAAAGGAAACGGAAAGGAAACAGAAAGGGAACAGAAAGGAAGCAGAAAGGGAATAGAAAGGAAACATAACGGAAACAGATAGGAAGTAGAAAGGAAACAGAAAGGAAGTAGAAAGGGAACAGAAAGGAAGTAGAAAGGGAACAGAAAGGAAGTAGAAAGGGAACAGAAAGGAAACAGAAAGGGAACAGAAAGGAAGTAGAAAGGGAACAGAAAGGAAACAGAAAGGAAGTAGAAAGGGAACAGAAAGGGAATAGAAAGGAAACAGAAAGGAAACAGAAAGGAAGTAGAAAGGGAACAGAAAGGAAGCAGAAAGGAAGCAGAAAGGGAACAGAAAGGAAGTAGAAAGGAAACAGAAAGGAAACAGAAAGGAAGTAGAAAGGAAACAGAAAGGAAACAGAAAGGAAGTAGAAAGGAAGTAGAAAGGGAACAGAAAGGAAGTATAAACGGAACAGAAAGGAAGCAGAAAGGAAGCAGAAAGGGAACAGAAAGGAAGTAGAAAGGGAACAGAAAGGAAACAGAAAGGAAGTAGAAAGGGAACATAAAGGAAGTAGAAAGGGAACAGAAAGGAAACAGAAAGGAAGTAGAAAGGGAACAGAAAGGAAGTAGAAAGGGAACAGAAAGGAAACAGAAAGGAAGTAGAAAGGAAACAGAAAGGAAGTAGAAAGGGAACAGAAAGGAAGTAGAAAGGAAGTAGAAAGGGAACAGAAAGGAAGTAGAAAGGAAGTAGAAAGGGAACAGAAAGGAAACAGAAAGGAAGTAGAAAGGAAACAGAAAGGAAGTAGAGAGGAAACAGAAAGGAAGTAGAAAGGAAACAGAAAGGAAGTAGAAAGGGAACAGAAAGGGAACAGAAAGGAAACAGAAAGGAAGTAGAAAGGAAACAGAAAGGGAACAGAAAGGAAGTAGAAAGGAAACAGAAAGGGAACATTAAGGGAACAGAAAGGAAGTAGAAAGGAAACAGAAAGGGAACATTAAGGGAACAGAAGGACACAGAAAGGGACAGAGAGGGAACATAAATGAAATAGAAAGGAAAATAAGTGAATGTAGAATGCAGGGAGAGCACTCCTGAGATGTTATATTTTATTTAACATTGCCCCATTAAGTCAGAAGTCGCAGTGTTGTAGATCATAATAACCACCTCATAAATCATGTAGAGACAGTCCTGTTGGAATCAATAGAGAGAATCAGCCCTATTGGAAACAACAGAGAGAATCAGAGAAGATTACAATTTGTGAGACCTTGGATGTTTGTGTAGGGTGGCCTCTTGACAAGATCGTGAAATAGTGAGTTGGTTTAGCAACAAATAGAAGTGATTCCTCAGTGGAGAGGAGAGGAGGGAGGGAGGGACGGTTTCACACAGTATTACATCTATTACACTACTTCTTTATTTTGGAAAGCACTCAAATGGCACCCTATTCCCTACATTCCTATAGGGCTCTGGTCAAAAGTAGTGCACTATGTCTGGTCAAAAGTAGTGCACTATTTAGGAAATAGGGTGTCATTTGGGACAGTACCTTGTTGTCTCTGAGGGTATACTTTGTGGTGCTACAGTATGATATAGGACTATCATATTCCCCTCCTAGTATACACCCCTCTCATCTGTCAACACTCGACTGATGTTGGACAGGACTCCTCGTCTCATCAGTCAACACTACTCTGATGTTGGACAGGACTCCTCCTCTCATCAGTCAACACTACTCTGATGTTGGACAGGATTCCTCCTCTCATCAGTCAACACTACTCTGATGTTGGACAGGATTCCTCCTCTCATCAGTCAACACTAGACTGTTGGACAGGATTCCTCGTCTCATCAGTCAACACTACTCTGATGTTGGACAGGACTCCTCCTCTCATCAGTCAACACTACTCTGATGTTGGACAGGATTCCTCCTCTCATCAGTCAACACTACTCTGATGTTGGACAGGATTCCTCCTCTCATCAGTCAACACTACTCTGATGTTGGACAGGATTCCTCCTCTCATCAGTCAACACTACTCTGATGTTGGACAGGATTCCTCCTCTCATCAGTCAACACTACTCTGATGTTGGACAGGATTCCTCGTCTCATCAGTCAACACTACTCTGATGTTGGACAGGATTCCTCCTCTCATCAGTCAACACTAGACTGTTGGACAGGATTCCTCCTCTCATCAGTCAACACTACTCTGATGTTGGACAGGATTCCTCCTCTCATCAGTCAACACTACTCTGATGTTGGACAGGATTCCTCCTCTCATCAGTCAACACTACTCTGATGTTGGACAGGATTCCTCCTCTCATCAGTCAACACTACTCTGATGTTGGACAGGATTCCTCCTCTCATCAGTCAACACTACTCTGATGTTGGACACGATTCCTCCTCTCATCAGTCAACACTAGACTGTTGTTGGACAGGATTCCTCCTCTCATCAGTCAACACTAGACTGTTGGACAGGATTCCTCCTCTCATCAGTCAACACTACTCTGATGTTTGACATGATTACCTCTGTCACCTGTCTAATCAGTCATCTGTCAACACTACTGTGTTGTTGGACAGGATTACCTCTGCCATCTGTCTGCATCAGTCATCTGTCAACACTACTGTGTTGTTGGACATGATTACCTCTGCCATCTGTCTGCATCAGTCATCTGTCAACACTACTGTGTTGTTGGACAGGATTACCCCATTACCACTAGTGTAATGTATTTCTCTCATATCTCTACTTCTACCATTACCACTAGTATCATTTATTCAATGACACATTCAATTAGTTAAAACCCTATTTTAATAGGTATTGAATTAGTTTTTTAATTAAGTAGAATGCCCTGCATACTATCTCAGTTAATTCACTGCATCATTAAGGTGTCCAGTTTAGCTTATTTTTTAAACCTAAGTAATTGTAGTGTGTGCAGTACTCTATATATTTTGGTCTAATTCCCTGAGATCTGGATCTTCTCTGGAAAATCATTATTTTAGTATTTTGGGGGTTTACTGCCAGGGCCCAGGTCTGGCAGTACTGCTCTTGCAGGTCCAGGCTCTGCTGTAGGCCATGTGCTGTGGGGGTTTACTGCCAGGGCCCAGGTCTGGCAGTACTGCTCTAGCAGGTCCAGGCTCTGCTGTAGGCCATGTGCTGTGGGGGTTTACTGCCAGGGCCCAGGTCTGGCAGTACTGCTCTAGCAGGTCCAGGCTCTGCTGTAGGCCAGGTGCTGTGGGTGTTTACTGCCAGGGCCCAGGTCTGGCAGTACTGCTCTAGCAGGTCCAGGCTCTGCTGTAGGCCATGTGCTGTGGGGGTTTACTGCCAGGGCCCAGGTCTGGCAGTACTGCTCTAGCAGGTCCAGGCTCTGCTGTAGGCCAGGTGCTGTGGGTGTTTACTGCCAGGGCCCAGGTCTGGCAGTACTGCTCTAGCAGGTCCAGGCTCTGCTGTAGGCCAGGTGCTGTGGGTGTTTACTGCCAGGGCCCAGGTCTGACAGTACTGCTCTAGCAGGTCCAGGCTCTGCTGTAGGCCATGTACTGTGGGGGTTTACTGCCAGGGCCCAGGTCTGGCAGTACTGCTCTAGCAGGTCCAGGCTCTGCTGTAGGCCATGTGCTGTGGGGGTTTACTGCCAGGGCCCAGGTCTGGCAGTACTGCTCTAGCAGGTCCAGGCTCTGCTGTAGGCCAGGTGCTGTGGGTGTTTACTGCCAGGGCCCAGGTCTGGCAGTACTGCTCTAGCAGGTCCAGGCTCTGCTGTAGGCCATGTGCTGTGGGTGTTTACTGCCAGGGCCCAGGTCTGGCAGTACTGCTCTAGCAGGTCCAGGCTCTGCTGTAGGCCATGTGCTGTGGGTGACAGCAGGCAATAGGTCATCTGCGAAGAGCAGGCATTTAACCTCTGAACTGTGGAGACTAACACCATGAGGTGGGGATTTTTCTAGAATAGTGGCCAATTCGTTGATGTAAATATTGAAGACTGCAGGGCTTTTGCAACCCTGGCGAAGGCCCCCGCCCCCTGGTTAAAGAACTATGTTATTTTCTTGCCAGTTTTGATGCTGCACATATTGGCAGTAGACATCGATTTAATTATGTCACGTTTTACCCCTTACACCACTTTCAATAACTTTGTAGAACAGTCCTGTATGCCAAATAGAATCAAATGCTTTTTGGAAGTCGATAAAGCAAGAATACATTTTAGTATTATTTTGGTGGACATGTTTATCTATCTGTAAGGGTTTTCCTGTGGTGAAGGAGAGGCGGACCAAAACGCAGCGAGGTTTCTTTGATTCATGTTTAATAAGAAACAGATAAACACGAACACTACGAAACAATAAACGTGGAAAACCAAAAAACAGCCCCGTCTGGTGCAAAACACAGAGACAGGAACAGGAGGTGCTGAAGAAGGGGTTGCTGGAGATGAGGTGGGAAGGCCACTCCTTCTCCCATCGATCCATCCTCTCCATCATTTGGTCCATGGCCGAACCAATCCGGTGAAGCGCGCTGGTGTGATGGAGGACCCTCTCTTCCATCGATGGGAGAGGAGACGCGGCTGCTCCTGCTGATTCCATTGCGAGTGCGGGATTCTGTCTTTGTATTCCTGTTATTTGGTCGTGTTCATGAGTTTTATTCTCCAGACTATTCTGGGGTCCTGCGTTGGATTATTCACCCTGTGTGTTGGGTTGACTGTTGTTTTGTGCGCCGGAGAATAAACTGTCTAATAATTGAAACCTGCTCTCTGCGCCTGATTCCACCCACCTTAGTAATTCGTGACACTATCAGGGTGTGTAGGGTGTAAATATGGTCAGTCGTGCGATGTTTTGGTATTATTTTGGTGTAAATATGGTCAGTCGTGTGATGTTTTGGTATTATTTTGGTGAACATATGGTCAGTCGTGTGGTGTTTTGGTATAAATCCAATTTGGCTTTTACTTAAGACATTGTGCTTATTAAGGAAGTTAAGAACTCTTACATTTATAATACTACAGAAAACCTTCCCCAGGTTACTGTTCACCACAAATGCCTCTGGAATTGTTTGGGTCAAATTTGTCTCCGTTCTTAAAGATTGGGGTTATGAGTCCTTGATTCCAGATGTCAGGGAAATAACCTACACTCAGGATCAAATTAAACAGCTTTAATATAGCATATTGACATTTTGCACTAGTGAATTTGAGCATCTGCATCTATCAGTATCCAACAGGATAACAGCTCTGTAACATAATTGAAATTTGAATGAAAATGGATGAACAAACTTTTGCTTAAGCAACTAATGTGTCTAAAACGACGACTACTGCCCTGTTACTGCTGCCCTGTTACTACTGCCCTGTTACTGCTGCCCTGTTACTGCTGCCCTGTTACTGCTGCTCTGTTACTACTGCCCTGTTACTGCTGCCCTGTTACTACTGCCCTGTTACTACTGCCCTGTTACTGCTGCCCTGTTACTGCTGCCCTGTTACTACTGCCCTGTTACTGCTGCCCTGTTACTGCTGCCCTGTTACTACTGTTCAATAACGACGGCTGCTGCCCTGTTACTACTGCCCTGTTACTGCTGCCCTGTTACTACTGCCCTGTTACTACTGCCCTGTTACTGCTGCCCTGTTACTGCTGCCCTGTTACTACTGCCCTGTTACTGCTGCCATGTTACTGCCGCCCTGTTACTGCCGCCCTGTTACTGCTGCCCTGTTACTGCTGCCCTGTTACTGCTGCCCTGTTACTACTGTTCAATAACGACGGCTGCTGCCCTGTTACTACTGCCCTGTTACTGCTGCCCTGTTACTACTGCCCTGTTACTGCTGCCCTGTTACTACTGTTCAATAACGACGGCTGCTGCCCTGTTACTACTGCCCTGTTACTGCTGCCCTGTTACTACTGTTCAATAACGACGGCTGCTGCCCTGTTACTACTGCCCTGTTACTGCTGCCCTGTTACTACTGCCCTGTTACTGCTGCACTGTTACTGCTGCCCTGTTACTGCTGCCCTGTAACTACTGCCCTGTTACTACTGCCCTGTTACTGCTGCCCTGTTACTGCTGCCCTGTTACTGCTGCCCTGTTACTACTGATGAATGAAAATGATTTGTTACTCTGTTTCAGACACATAGAGAACTGGACAGGACTGCAGACTCTGAGAGACGTGGACATGGAGCTGTACACTGGACTACAGAGGCTGTAAGTGTTGATACAACAGGGCAGCGTCCCAAGTGGCACCCTATTCCCTATAAATTGCACTACTTTAGAGCCCTATGGCACCCGATTCCCTATATAGTGCACTACTTTAAACCAGAGCCCGATGGCACCCGATTCCCTATATAGTGCACTACTTTAGACCAGAGCCCTATGAAACCCTATTCCCTATATAGTGCACTACTTTAGACCAGAGGCCTATGTCTCCCTATTCCCTATATAGTGCACTACTTTAAACCAGAGCCCTATGGCACCCTATTCCCTATATAGTGCACTACTTTTGACTTTGAAGTAGTGACCTATGTTTAGCAATACAGCCATAGGCAGCTGTATAAAGAAAGGCTAAGCTATGGGAATATAGGCAGCTGTCTAAAGAAAGGCTAAGCTATGGGAATATAGGCAGCTGTCTAAAGAAAGGCTAAGCTATGGAAATATAGGCAGCTGTCTAAAGAAAGGCTAAGCTATGGAAATATAGGCAGCTGTCTAAAGAAAGGCTAAGCTATGGGAATATAGGCAGCTGTATAAAGAAAGGCTAAGCTATGGGAATATAGGCAGCTGTATTGAGAAAGGCTAAGCTATGGGAATATAGGCAGCTGTCTAAAGAAAGGCTAAGCTATGGGAATATAGGCAGCTGTCTAAAGAAAGGCTAAGCTATGGAAATATAGGCAGCTGTCTAAAGAAAGGCTAAGCTATAGGAATGTAGGCAGCTGTCTAAAGAAAGGCTAAGCTATGGAAATATAGGCAGCTGTCTAAAGAAAGGCTAAGCTATGGGAATATAGGCAGCTGTATAAAGAAAGGCTAAGCTATGGGAATATAGGCAGCTGTCTAAAGAAAGGCTAAGCTATGGAAATATAGGCAGCTGTCTAAAGAAAGGCTAAGCTATGGGAATATAGGCAGCTGTATAAAGAAAGGCTAAGCTATGGGAATATAGGCAGCTGTCTAAAGAAAGGCTAAGCTATGGAAATATAGGCAGCTGTCTAAAGAAAGGCTAAGCTATAGGAATGTAGGCAGCTGTATAAAGAAAGGCTAAACTATGGGAATATAGGCAGCTGTATTGAGAAAGGCTAAGCTATGGGAATATAGGCAGCTGTCTAAAGAAAGGCTAAGCTATGGGAATATAGGCAGCTGTCTAAAGAAAGGCTAAGCTATGGGAATATAGGCAGCTGTATTGAGAAAGGCTAAGCTATGGGAATATAGGCAGCTGTCTTGAGAAAGGCTAAGCTATGGGAATATAGGCAGCTGTCTTGAGAAAGGCTAAGCTATGGGAATATAGGCAGCTGTCTTGAGAAAGGCTAAGCTATCGGAATATTTTCTGCAAACTTGGAACTAGACCCAGAGAGCTAGCCATGG
This sequence comes from Oncorhynchus mykiss, assembly GCF_057628025.1. Taxonomy (NCBI): domain Eukaryota; kingdom Metazoa; phylum Chordata; class Actinopteri; order Salmoniformes; family Salmonidae; genus Oncorhynchus; species Oncorhynchus mykiss. Next base: position 51,739,437 of record NC_143047.1, read on the forward strand.
GAATGTGTCCATTATGGGGACTGGTAGAAGGGGTGCTAGCCATGGGAATGTGTCCATTATGGGGACTGGTAGAAGGGGTGCTAGCCATGGGAATGTGTCCATTATGGGGACTGGTAGAGGGGGTGCTAGCCATGGGAATGTGTCCATTATGGGGACTGGTAGAGGGGGTGCTAGCCATGGGAATGTGTCCATTATGGGGACTGGTAGAGGGGGTGCTAGCCATGGGAATGTGTCCATTATGGGGACTGGTAGAGGGGGTGCTAGCCATGGGAATGTGTCCATTATGGGGACTGGTAGAGGGGGTGCTAGCCATGGGAATGTGTTCATTATGGGGACTGGTAGAGGGGGTGCTAGCCATGGGAATGTGTTCATTATGGGGACTGGTAGAGGGGGTGCTAGCCATGGGAATGTGTCCATTATGGGGACTGGTAGAGGGGGTGCTAGCCATGGGAATGTGTCCATTATGGGGACTGGTAGAGGGGGTGCTAGCCATGGGAATGTTGTCCATTATGGGGACTGGTAGAGGGGGTGCTAGCCATGGGAATGTGTCCATTATGGGGACTGGTAGAGGGGGTGTTAGCCATGGGAATGTGTCCATTATGGGGACTGGTAGAGGGGGTGCTAGCCATGGGAATGTGTCCATTATGGGGACTGGTAGAGGGGGGGCTAGCCATGGGAATGTGTCCATTATGGGGACTGGTAGAGGGGGTGCTAGCCATGGGAATGTGTCCATTATGGGGACTGGTAGAGGGGGTGCTAGCCATGGGAATGTGTCCATTATGGGGACTGGTAGAGGGGGTGCTAGCCATGGTAATGTGTCCATTATGGGGACTGGTAGAGGGGGTGCTAGCCATGGTAATGTGTCCATTATGGGGACTGGTAGAGGGGGTGCTAGCCATGGTAATGTGTCCATTATGGGGACTGGTAGAGGGGGTGCTAGCCATGGTAATGTGTCCATTATGGGGACTGGTAGAGGGGGTGCTAGCCATGGGAATGTGTCCATTATGGGGACTGGTAGAGGGGGTGCTAGCCATGGGAATGTGTCCATTATGGGGACTGGTAGAGGGGGTGCTAGCCATGGGAATGTGTCCATTATGGGGACTGGTAGAGGGGGTGCTAGCTATGGGAATGTGTCCATTATGGGGACTGGTAGAGGGGGTGCTAGCCATGGTAATGTGTCCATTATGGGGACTGGTAGAGGGGGTGCTAGCCATGGGAATGTGTCCATTATGGGGACTGGTAGAGGGGGTGCTAGCCATGGGAATGTGTCCATTATGGGGACTGGTAGAGGGGGTGCTAGCCATGGGAATGTGTCCATTATGGGGACTGGTAGAGGGGGTGCTAGCCATGGGAATGTGTCCATTATGGGGACTGGTAGAGGGGGTGCTAGCCATGGGAATGTGTCCATTATGGGGACTGGTAGAGGGGGTGCTAGCCATGGTAATGTGTCCATTATGGGGACTGGTAGAGGGGGTGCTAGCCATGGTAATGTGTCCATTATGGGGACTGGTAGAGGGGGTGCTAGCCATGGTAATGTGTCCATTATGGGGACTGGTAGAGGGGGTGCTAGCCATGGGAATGTGTCCATTATGGGGACTGGTAGAGGGGGTGCTAGCCATGGGAATGTGTCCATTATGGGGACTGGTAGAGGGGGTGCTAGCCATGGGAATGTGTCCATTATGGGGACTGGTAGAGGGGGTGCTAGCCATGGGAATGTGTCCATTATGGGGACTGGTAGAGGGGGTGCTAGCTATGGGAATGTGTCCATTATGGGGACTGGTAGAGGGGGTGCTAGCCATGGTAATGTGTCCATTATGGGGACTGGTAGAGGGGGTGCTAGCCATGGGAATGTGTCCATTATGGGGACTGGTAGAGGGGGTGCTAGCCATGGGAATGTGTCCATTATGGGGACTGGTAGAGGGGGTGCTAGCCATGGGAATGTGTCCATTATGGGGACTGGTAGAGGGGGTGCTAGCCATGGGAATGTGTTCATTATGGGGACTTGTAGAGGGGGTGCTAGCCATGGGAATGTGTCCATTATGGGGACTGGTAGAGGGGGTGTTAGCCAGCATGTGCTGTTTGCACTGTAACTCTGAGAAGAATCCAGTTGTCTGGCACTGCTGGCGCCAGAGGGGGATTGTTACTTCACTGGATCACTCTCACATCACAGTGGTGCTGCTGGAGACAGAGGGGGATTGTTACTTCACTGGATCACTCTCACATCACAGTGGTGCTGCTGGAGACAGAGGGGGATTGTTACTTCACTGGATCACTCTCACATCACAGTGGTGCTGCTGGAGACAGAGGGGGATTGTTACTTCACTGGATCACTCTCACATCACAGTGGTGCTGCTGGAGACAGAGGGGGATTGTTACTTCACTGGATCACTCTCACATCACAGTGGTACTGCTGGAGACAGAGGGGGATTGTTACTTCACTGGATCACTCTCACATCACAGTGGTGCTTCTGGAGACAGAGGGGGATTGTTACTTCACTGGATCACTCTCACATCACAGTGGTACTGCTGGAGACAGAGGGGGATTGTTACTTCACTGGATCACTCTCACATCACAGTGGTACTGCTGGAGACAGAGGGGGATTGGTACTTCACTGGATCACTCTCACATCACAGTGGTGCTGCTGGAGACAGAGGGGGATTGTTACATCACTGGATCACTCTCACATCACAGTGGTGCTGCCATCTCTTCATAACCTGCACTGGTGCTTATCACTGCTTACCATCATGTTGACTGGCTACTGCAGAGAGAGAAAGAGAGGCAGGCAGGCAGGCAGGCAGTCAGCCAGGCAGCCAGCCAGCCAGCCAGCCAGCCAGCCAGCCAGCCAGCCAGCCAGCACAACAAGTGTAGACCTTACTTACTGACAAGCCCTCAACCAACAGTGCAGTTCAAGAAGAGTTAAGAAAATATTTAAAGTAAAAAATGATAAAAAGTAACACAATAAAACAACAATGTGGAGGCTATATACAGGGTACCGGTACAGAGTCAATGTGGAGGCTATATACAGGGTACCGGTACAGAGTCAATGTGGAGGCTATATACAGGGTACCGGTACAGAGTCAATGTGGAGGCTATATACAGGGTATTACGGTACAGAGTCAATGTGGAGGCTATATACAGGGGGTACCGGTACAGAGTCAATGTGGAGGCTATATACAGGGTATTACGGTACAGAGTCAATGTGGAGGCTATATACAGGGGGTACCGGTACAGAGTCAATGTGGAGGCTATATACAGGGGGTACCGGTACAGAGTCAATGTGGAGGCTATATACAGGGGGTACCGGTACAGAGTCAATGTGGAGGCTATATACAGGGGGGTACCGATACAGAGTCAATGTGGAGGCTATATACAGGGGGTACCGGTACAGAGTCAATGTGGAGGCTATATACAGGGTGTTACGGTACAGAGTCAATGTGGAGACTATATACAGGGGGTACCGGTACAGAGTCAATGTGGAGGCTATATACAGGGTGTTACGGTACAGAGTCAATGTGGAGGCTATATACAGGGGGTACTGGTACAGAGTCAATGTGGAGGCTATATACAGGGGGTACCGGTACAGAGTCAATGTGGAGGCTACATACAGGGTGTTACGGTACAGAGTCAATGTGGAGGCTATATACAGGGTGTTACGGTACAGAGTCAATGTGGAGGCTATATACAGGGGGTACCGCTACAGAGTCAATGTGGAGGCTATATACAGGGGCTACCGGTACAGAGTCAATGTGGAGGCTATATACAGGGGGTACCGGTACAGAGTCAATGTGGAGGCTATATACAGGGGCTAGCGGTACAGAGTCAATGTGGAAGCTATATACAGGGTGTTACGGTACAGAGTCAATGTGGAGGCTATATACAGGGTGTTACGGTACAGAGTCAATGTGGAGGCTATATACAGGGTGTTACGGTACAGAGTCAATGTGGAGGCTATATACAGGGGGTACCGCTACAGAGTCAATGTGGAGGCTATATACAGGGGCTACCGGTACAGAGTCAATGTGGAGGCTATATACAGGGGGTACCGGTACAGAGTCAATGTGGAGGCTATATACAGGGGCTAGCGGTACAGAGTCAATGTGGAAGCTATATACAGGGTGTTACGGTACAGAGTCAATGTGGAGGCAATATGCATTGGGTACCAGTACAGAGTCAATGTGGAGGCTATACACAGGGGGTACTGGTACAGAGTCAGTGTGCGGGGATACAGGTTAGAGGTCATTTGTACATGTAGGTAGGGGGGAAGTGACTATGCATAGATAATAAACAGAGAGTAGCAGCAGTGTCCAAAACTAATGGAGGGGTGTCAATGTAAATTGTCTGGTGGCCATTTGATGAATTGTTCAGCAGTGTTATGGCTTGGGGGTAGAAGCTATTTGCTCTTTGCGTAAATCCATGTAGATGACACACAGGCAATGGGACAGTCCCCATTCACACCGCCATTGTCCATGACCAAGCTGATTATAATATGACCAAGCTGATTATAATATGACCAAGCTGATTATAATATGACCAAGCTGATTATAATACGACCAAGCTGATTATAATATGACCAAGCTGATTATAATATGACCAAGCTGATTATGATATGACCAAGCTGATTATAATATGACCAAGCTGATTATAATATGACCAAGCTGATTTATAATATGACCAAGTTGATTATAATATGACCAAGCTGATTATAATATGACCAAGCTGATTATAATATGACCAAGCTGATTTATAATATGACCAAGTTGATTATAATATGACCAAGCTGATTATAATATGACCAAGCTGATTATAATATGACCAAGCTGATTATAATACGACCAAGCTGATTATAATACGACCAAGCTGATTATAATATGACCAAGCTGATTATAATATGACCAATCTGATTATAATATGACCAAGCTGATTATAATATGACCAAGCTGATTAAAGTCCAAGCTGACTATAATATGACCAAGCTGATTAAAGTCCAAGCTGATTATAATATGACCACGCTGATTATAATATGACCAAGCTGATTATAATATGACCAAGCTGATTATAATATGACCAAGCTGATTATAATATGACCAAGCTGATTATAATATGACCAAGCTGATTATAATATGACCAAGCTCATTATAATACGACCAAGCTGATTATAATATGACCAAGCTGATAATAATAGGACCAAGCTGATTATAATATGACCAAGCTGATTATAATAGGACCAAGCTGATTATAATATGACCAAGCTGATTATAATATGACCAAGCTGATTATAATACGACCAAGCTAATTATAATATGACCAAGCTGATTATAATATGATCAAGCTGACTATAATATGACCAAGCTTATTATAATAGGACCAAGCTGATTATAATAGGACCAAGCTGATTATAATATGACCAAGCTGATTATAATATGACCACGCTGATTATAATATGACCAAGCTGATTATAATATGACCAAGCTGATTATAATATGACCAAGCTGATTATAATATGACCAATCTGATTATAATATGACCAAGCTGATTATAATATGACCAAGCTGATTAAAGTCCAAGCTGACTATAATATGACCAAGCTGATTAAAGTCCAAGCTGATTATAATATGACCACGCTGATTATAATATGACCAAGCTGATTATAATATGACCAAGCTGATTATAATATGACCAAGCTGATTATAATATGACCAAGCTGATTATAATATGACCAAGCTGATTATAATATGACCAAGCTGATTAAAGTCCAAGCTGACTATAATATGACCAAGCTGATTATAATATGACCAAGCTGATTATAATATGACCAAGCTGATTATAATACGACCAAGCTGATTATAATATGACCAAGCTGATTATAATATGACCAAGCTGATTATAATATGACCAAGCTGATTATAATATGACCAAGCTGATTAAAGTCCAAGCTGACTATAATATGACCAAGCTGATTATAATATGACCAAGCTGATTATAATATGACCAAGCTGATTATAATATGACCACGCTGATTATAATATGACCAAGCTGATTATAATATGACCAAGCTGATTAAAGTCCAAGCTGACTATAATATGACCAAGCTGATTATAATATGACCAAGCTGATTATAATATGACCAAGCTGATTATAATATGACCAAGCGGATTAAAGACCAAGCGGATTAAAGACCAAGCTGATTATAATATGACCAAGCTGATTATAATATGACCAAGCTGATTATAATATGACCAAGCTGATTAAAATATGACCAAGCTGATTATAATATGACCAAGCTGATTAAAATATGACCAAGCTGATTATAATATGACCAAGCTGATTATAATATGACCAAGCTGATTATAATATGACCACGCTGATTATAATATGACCAAGCTGATTATAATATGACCAAGCTGATTAAAGTCCAAGCTGACTATAATATGACCAAGCTGATTATAATATGACCAAGCTGATTATAATATGACCAAGCGGATTAAAGACCAAGCTGACTATAATATGACCAAGCTGATTATAATAGGACCAAGCTGATTATAATATGACCAAGCTGATTATAATATGACCAAGCTGATTATAATATGACCAAGCTGATTATAATATGACCAAGCGGATTAAAGACCAAGCGGATTAAAGACCAAGCTGATTATAATATGACCAAGCTGATTATAATATGACCAAGCTGATTATAATATGACCAAGCTGATTATAATATGACCAAGCTGATTAAAATATGACCAAGCTGATTATAATATGACCAAGCTGATTAAAATATGACCAAGCTGATTATAATATGACCAAGCTGATTATAATATGACCAAGCTGATTATAATATGACCAAGCTGATTATAATATGACCAAGCTGATTATAATATGACCAAGCTGATTAATGTCCAAGCTGACTATAATATGACCAAGCTGATTATAATATGACCAAGCTGATTATAATATGACCAAGCTGATTAAAGTCCAAGCTGATTATAATATGACCAAGCTGATTATAATATGACCAAGCTGATTATAATATGACCAAGCTGATGATAACATTAGAAAACTCCTGCCTTCTGATATCGTTCAGTACCAACATTAATCACTTCTTCTACTGTCTGTTTGTTCACGTGTCTTTCAGAATCATTATAAACTGCAGTCTGCACTCTATCCAGGCCCGGGCTTTCTCCCAGAACCCTCATCTACGATACATGTGAGTCTATAAATACGACCTGAACTTTGACTTCAGACAGAACGTCCTGCTGGGCCATGGGGACAGGCTATAGTAAAGAGTTTGGGCTGAATGTCTGTCTCTGTGTTGGTAGAGAGGCTTCTATGACACCTACCTACACAACCACTTGTTACACAAGCATGACATCAGTGACTGTCTCTGTGTAACACATGTCTCAGAGTGACCCCTATGTCACCTTGTCTCTCAGAGTGACCCCATGTAACCTTGTCTCTCAGAGTGACCCCTATGTCACCTTGTCCCTCAGAGTGACCCCTATGTAACCTTGTCTCTCAGAGTGACCCCTATGTCATTGTCCCTCAGAGTGACTCCTATGTAACCTTGTCTCTCAGAATGACTCCTATGTAACCTTGTCCCTCAGAGTGACCCCTATGTAACCTTGTCTCTCAGAGTGACTCCTATGTCACCTTGTCTCTCAGAATGACCCCTATGTCACCTTGTCTCTCAGAATGACCCCTATGTAACCTTGTCTCTCAGAGTGACCCCTATGTCACCTTGTCTCTCAGAGTGACCCCTATGTAACCTTGTCTCTCAGAGTGACCCCTATGTAACCTTGTCTCTCAGAGTGACCCCTATGTCACCTTGTCTCTCAGAGTGACCCCTATGTAACCTTGTCTGAGAACTTTAGATTTGTGTTAGCTCCCTGAGCCTAATTCCCAAGCTTTATCTCAGCAGCTGACACTGTCTTGTGATGTGCATGACACCCAGACTGGAACAGTTGGTGTCAACAGCACAAACAGACTATTAGAAATACCTGACTGGTACATGCCCTTTGTAGAGATATGATAACTATATATGAGACTACTGACTCAACTATATATGAGACAACTGACTCAACTATATATGAGACAACTGACTCAACTATATATGAGACAACTGACTCAACTATATATGAGACAACTGACTCAACTATATATGAGACAACTGACTCAACTATATATGAGACAACGGACTCAACTATATATGAGACAACGGACTCAACTATATATGAGACTACTGACTCAACTATATATGAGACTACTGACTCAACTTCATATGAGACAACTGACTCACCTATATATGAGACAACTGACTCAACTATATATGAGACAACGGACTCAACTATATATGAGACAACGGACTCAACTATATATGAGACAACTGACTCAACTATATATGAGACAACTGACTCAACTATATATGAGACAACGGACTCAACTATATATGAGACAACGGACTCAACTATATATGAGACAACTGACTCAACTATATATGAGACAACGGACTCAACTATATATGAGACAACTGACTTAACTTCATATGAGACAATTAATATGAGACAACTGACTCAACTTTATATGAGACAACTAAATCAACTTTATATGAGACAACTGACTCAACTATATATGAGACAACTGACTCAACTATATATGAGACAATTAATATGAGAAAACAGACTCAACTATATATGAGACATCTGACTCAACTATATATGAGACAACGGACTCAACTATATATGAGACAACTGACTCAACTTCATATGAGACAATTAATATGAGACAACTGAATCAACTTTATATGAGATAACTGACTCAACTATATATGAGACAACTGACTCAACTATATATGAGACAACTGACTCAACTATATATGAGACAACTGACTCAACTATATATGAGACAACTGACTCAACTTTATATGAGACAATTAATATGAGACTACTGACTCAACTTCATATGAGACAACTGACTCAACTATATATGAGACAACTGACTCAACTATATATGAGACAACTGACTCAACTTTATATGAGACAATTAATATGAGACTACTGACTCAACTTCATTTGAGACAACTGACTCAACTATATATGAGACAACTGACTCAACTTCATATGAGACTACTGACTCAACTATATATGAGACAACTGACTCAACTATATATGAGACAACTGACTCAACTATATATAAGACAACTGACTCAACTATATATGAGACAACTGACTCAACTACTGTATATATGAGACAACTGACTCAACTATATATGAGACAACTGACTCAACTATATATGAGACAACTGACTCAACTTTATATGAGACAATTAATATGAGACTACTGACTCAACTTCATATGAGACTACTGACTCAACTATATATGAGACAACTGACTCAACTATATATGAGACAACTGACTAAACTAGATATGAGACAACTGACTCAACTATATATGAGACAATTAATATGAGACAACTGACTCAACTATATATGAGACAACTGACTCAACTATATATGAGACAACTGACTCAACTTAGGTGGAGTAACAACAATGACAGCTGGTTGTGGTTAGATGTTAGATGAGGTAACAAAAATGACAGCTGGTTGTGGTTAGATGGAGTAACAACAATGACAGCTTGTTGTGGTTAGATGGTGTAACAACAATTACAGCTGGTTGTGGTTAGATGGTGTAACAACAATGACAGCTGGTTATGGTTAGATGTTAGATGGTGTAACAAAAATGACAGCTGGTTGTGGTTAGATGTTAGATGGAGTAACAACAATGACAGCTGGTTGTGGTTAGATGGAGTAACAACAATGACAGCTGGTTGTGGTTAGATGTTAGATGGAGTAACAACAATAACAGTTGGTTGTGGTTAGATGGAGTAACAACAATGACAGCTGGTTGTGGTTAGATGTTAAATGGTGTAACAACAATGACAGCTGGTTGTGGTTAGATGGAGTAACAACAATGACAGCTGGTTGTGGTTAGATGGAGTAACAACAATGACAGCTGGTTGTGGTTAGATGTTAGATGGAGTAACAACAATGACAGCTGGTTGTGGTTAGATGTTAGATGGTGTAACAACAATGACAGCTGGTTGTGGTTAGATGTTAGATGGTGTAACAACAATGGCAGCTGGTTGTGGTTAGATGTTAGATGGTGTAACAACAATGACAGCTGGTTGTGGTTAGGTGGAGTAACAACAATGACAGATGGTATTGTTAGATGTTAGATGGAGTAACAACAATGACAGCTGGTTATGGTTAGATGTTAGATGGTGTAACAACAATGACAGCTGGTTGTGGTTAGATGGAGTAACAACAATGACAGCTGGTTTTGGTTAGATGGAGTAACAACAATGACAGCTGGTTGTGGTTAGATGTTAGATGGAGTAACAACAATGACAGCTGGTTGTAGTTAGATGTTAGATGGTGCAACAACAATGACAGCTGGTTGTGGTTAGATGTTAGATGGTGTAACAACAATGACAGCTGGTTGTGGTTAGATAGAGTAACAACAATGACAGCTGGTTGTGGTTAGATGGAGTAACAACATTGACAGCTGGTTGTGGTTAGATGTTAGATGGAGTAACAGCAATGACAGCTGGTTGTGCTTAGATGTTAGATGGAGTAACAACAATGACAGCTGGTTGTGGTTAGATGTTAGATGGAATAACAACAATGACAGCTGGTTGTGGTTAGATGTTAGATGGAGTAACAACAATAGCAGCTGGTTGTGGTTAGATGTTAGATGGAGTAACAACAATGACAGCTGGTTGTGGTTAGATGGAGTAACAACAATGACAGCTGGTTGTGGTTAGATGGAGTAACAACAATGACAGCTGGTTGTGGTTAGATGGAGTAACAACAATGACATCTGGTTGTGGTTAGATGCTAGATGAAGTAACAACAATGGCAGCTGGTTGTGGTTAGATGGAGTAACAACACTGACAACTGGTTGTGGTTAGATGTTAGATGGAGTAACAACAATAACAGCTGGTTATGGTTAGATGTTAGATGGTGTAACAACAATGACAGCTGGTTGTGGTTAGATGGAGTAACAACAATGACAGCTGGTTGTGGTTAGATGTTAGATGGTGTAACAACAATGACAGCTGGTTGTGGTTAGGTGGAGTAACAACAATGACAGATGGTATTGTTAGATGTTAGATGGAGTAACAACAATGACAGCTGGTTATGGATAGATGTTAGATGGTGTAACAACAATGACAGCTGGTTGTGGTTAGATGGAGTAACAACAATGACAGCTGGTTGTGGTTAGATGTTAGATGGAGTAACAACAATGACAGCTGGTTGTGGTTAGATGTTAGATGGAGTAACAACAATGACAGCTGGTTGTGGTTAGATGTTAGATGGAGTAACAACAATGACAGCTGGTTGTGGTTAGATGTTAGATGGTGTAACAACAATGGCAGCTGGTTGTGGTTAGATGGAGTAACAACACTGACAGCTGGTTGTGGTTAGATGTTAGATGGTGTAACAACAATGGCAGCTGGTTGTGGTTAGATGGAGTAACAACAATGACAGCTGGTTGTGGTTAGATGTTAGATGGTGTAACAACAATGGCAGCTGGTTGTGGTTAGATGGAGTAACAACACTGACAGCTGGTTGTGGTTAGATGGAGTAACAACACTGACAGCTAGTTGTGGTTAGATGGAGTAACAACAATGCCAGCTGGTTGTGGTTAGATGTTAGATGGAGTAACAACACTGACAGCTGGTTGTGGTTAGATGTTAGATGGGGTAACAACAATGGCAGCTGGTTGTGGTTAGATGTTAGATGGAGTAACAACAATGACAGCTGGTTGTGGTTAGATGGAGTAACAACAATGACAGCTGGTTGTGGTTAGATGTTATATGGAGTAACAACAATGACAGCTGGTTGTGGTTAGATGGAGTAACAACAATGACAGCTGGTTGTGGTTAGATGTTAGATGAAGTAACAACAATGGCAGCTGGTTGTGGTTAGATGGAGTAACAACACTGACAACTGGTTGTGGTTAGATGTTAGATCAATCAATCAATCAAATTTATTTTATATAGCCCTTCGTACATCAGCTGATATCTCAAAGTGCTGTACAGAAACCCAGCCTAAAACCCCAAACAGCAAGCAATGCAGGTGAAGAAGCACGGTGGCTAGGAAAAACTCCCTAGAAAGGCCAAAACCTAGGAAGAAACCTAGAGAGGAACCAGGCTATGTGGGGTGGCCAGTCCTCTTCTGGCTGTGCCGGGTGGAGATTATAACAAAACATGGTCAAGATGTTCAAATGTTCATAAATGACCAGCATGGTCGAATAATAATAAGGCAGAATAGTTGAAACTGGAGCAGCAGCACAGTCAGGTGGACTGGGGACAGCAAGGAGTCATCATGTCAGGTATTCCTGGGGCATGGTCCTAGGGCTCAGGTCCTCCGAGAGAGAGAAAGAAAGAGAGAATTAGAGAGAGCATATGTGGGATGGCCAGTCCTCTTCTGGCTGTGCCGGGTGGAGATTATAACAGAACATGGCCAAGATGTTCAAATGTTCATAAATGATCAGCATGGTCGAATAATAATAAGGCAGAACAGTTGAAACTGGAGCAGCAGCACAGCCAGGTGGACTGGGGACAGCAAGGAGTCATCATGTCAGGTAGTCCTGGGGCATGGTCCTAGGGCTCAGGTCCTCCGAGAGAGAGAAAGAGAGAAGGAGAGAATTAGAGAACGCACACTTAGATTCACACAGGACACCGAATAGGACAGGAGAAGTACTCCAGATATAACAAACTGACCCTAGCCCCCCGACACATAAACTACTGCAGCATAAATACTGGAGGCTGAGACAGGAGGGGTCAGGAGACACTGTGGCCCACTCCGAGGACACCCCCGGACAGGGCCAAACAGGAAGGATATAACCCCACCCACTTTGCCAAAGCACAGCCCCCACACCACTAGAGGGATATCTTCAACCACCAACTTACCATCCTGAGACAAGGCTGAGTATAGCCCACAAAGACCTCCGCCACGGCACAACTTAAGGGGGGGGGGGCGCCAACCCAGATGGACCACAAGATGGATGGATGGAGTAACAACAATAACAGCTGGTTATGGTTAGATGTTAGATGGTGTAACAACAATGACAGCTGGTTGTGGTTAGATGGAGTAACAACAATGACAGCTGGTTGTGGTTAGATGTTAGATGGTGTAACAACAATGACAGCTGGTTGTGGTTAGATGTTAGATGGTGTAACAACAATGGCAGCTGGTTGTGGTTAGATGTTAGATGGTGTAACAACAATGACAGCTGGTTGTGGTTAGGTGGAGTAACAACAATGACAGATGGTATTGTTAGATGTTAGATGGAGTAACAACAATGACAGCTGGTTATGGTTAGATGTTAGATGGTGTAACAACAATGGCAGCTGGTTGTGGTTAGATGGAGTAACAACACTGACAGCTGGTTGTGGTTAGATGGAGTAACAACAATGACAGCTGGTTGTGGTTAGATGTTAGATGGTGTAACAACAATGACAGCTGGTTGTGGTTAGGTGGAGTAACAACAATGACAGATGGTATTGTTAGATGTTAGATGGAGTAACAACAATGACAGCTGGTTATGGATAGATGTTAGATGGTGTAACAACAATGACAGCTGGTTGTGGTTAGATGGAGTAACAACAATGACAGCTGGTTGTGGTTAGATGTTAGATGGAGTAACAACAATGACAGCTGGTTGTGGTTAGATGTTAGATGGAGTAACAACAATGACAGCTGGTTGTGGTTAGATGTTAGATGGAGTAACAACAATGACAGCTGGTTGTGGTTAGATGTTAGATGGTGTAACAACAATGGCAGCTGGTTGTGGTTAGATGGAGTAACAACACTGACAGCTGGTTGTGGTTAGATGTTAGATGGTGTAACAACAATGGCAGCTGGTTGTGGTTAGATGGAGTAACAACAATGACAGCTGGTTGTGGTTAGATGTTAGATGGTGTAACAACAATGGCAGCTGGTTGTGGTTAGATGGAGTAACAACACTGACAGCTGGTTGTGGTTAGATGGAGTAACAACACTGACAGCTAGTTGTGGTTAGATGGAGTAACAACAATGCCAGCTGGTTGTGGTTAGATGTTAGATGGAGTAACAACACTGACAGCTGGTTGTGGTTAGATGTTAGATGGGGTAACAACAATGGCAGCTGGTTGTGGTTAGATGTTATATGGAGTAACAACAATGACAGCTGGTTGTGGTTAGATGGAGTAACAACAATGACAGCTGGTTGTGGTTAGATGTTAGATGAAGTAACAACAATGGCAGCTGGTTGTGGTTAGATGGAGTAACAACACTGACAACTGGTTGTGGTTAGATGTTAGATCAATCAATCAATCAAATTTATTTTATATAGCCCTTCGTACATCAGCTGATATCTCAAAGTGCTGTACAGAAACCCAGCCTAAAACCCCAAACAGCAAGCAATGCAGGTGAAGAAGCACGGTGGCTAGGAAAAACTCCCTAGAAAGGCCAAAACCTAGGAAGAAACCTAGAGAGGAACCAGGCTATGTGGGGTGGCCAGTCCTCTTCTGGCTGTGCCGGGTGGAGATTATAACAAAACATGGTCAAGATGTTCAAATGTTCATAAATGACCAGCATGGTCGAATAATAATAAGGCAGAATAGTTGAAACTGGAGCAGCAGCACAGTCAGGTGGACTGGGGACAGCAAGGAGTCATCATGTCAGGTATTCCTGGGGCATGGTCCTAGGGCTCAGGTCCTCCGAGAGAGAGAAAGAAAGAGAGAATTAGAGAGAGCATATGTGGGATGGCCAGTCCTCTTCTGGCTGTGCCGGGTGGAGATTATAACAGAACATGGCCAAGATGTTCAAATGTTCATAAATGATCAGCATGGTCGAATAATAATAAGGCAGAACAGTTGAAACTGGAGCAGCAGCACAGCCAGGTGGACTGGGGACAGCAAGGAGTCATCATGTCAGGTAGTCCTGGGGCATGGTCCTAGGGCTCAGGTCCTCCGAGAGAGAGAAAGAGAGAAGGAGAGAATTAGAGAACGCACACTTAGATTCACACAGGACACCGAATAGGACAGGAGAAGTACTCCAGATATAACAAACTGACCCTAGCCCCCCGACACATAAACTACTGCAGCATAAATACTGGAGGCTGAGACAGGAGGGGTCAGGAGACACTGTGGCCCACTCCGAGGACACCCCCGGACAGGGCCAAACAGGAAGGATATAACCCCACCCACTTTGCCAAAGCACAGCCCCCACACCACTAGAGGGATATCTTCAACCACCAACTTACCATCCTGAGACAAGGCTGAGTATAGCCCACAAAGACCTCCGCCACGGCACAACTTAAGGGGGGGGGGCGCCAACCCAGATGGACCACAAGATGGATGGATGGAGTAACAACAATAACAGCTGGTTATGGTTAGATGTTAGATGGTGTAACAACAATGACAGCTGGTTGTGGTTAGATGGAGTAACAACAATGACAGCTGGTTGTGGTTAGATGTTAGATGGTGTAACAACAATGACAGCTGGTTGTGGTTAGATGTTAGATGGTGTAACAACAATGGCAGCTGGTTGTGGTTAGATGTTAGATGGTGTAACAACAATGACAGCTGGTTGTGGTTAGGTGGAGTAACAACAATGACAGATGGTATTGTTAGATGTTAGATGGAGTAACAACAATGACAGCTGGTTATGGTTAGATGTTAGATGGTGTAACAACAATGGCAGCTGGTTGTGGTTAGATGGAGTAACAACACTGACAGCTGGTTGTGGTTAGATGGAGTAACAACAATGACAGCTGGTTGTGGTTAGATGTTAGATGGAGTAACAACAATGACAGTTGGTTGTGGTTAGATGTTAGATGGAGTAACAACAATGACAGCTGGTTGTGGTTAGATGTTAGATGGTGTAACAACAATGGCAGCTGGTTGTGGTTAGATGGAGTAACAACACTGACAGCTGGTTGTGGTTAGATGTTAGATGGTGTAACAACAATGGCAGCTGGTTGTGGTTAGATGGAGTAACAACAATGACAGCTGGTTGTGGTTAGATGTTAGATGGTGTAACAACAATGGCAGCTGGTTGTGGTTAGATGGAGTAACAACACTGACAGCTGGTTGTGGTTAGATGGAGTAACAACACTGACAGCTAGTTGTGGTTAGATGGAGTAACAACAATGACAGCTGGTTGTGGTTAGATGTTAGATGGAGTAACAACACTGACAGCTGGTTGTGGTTAGATGTTAAATGGGGTAACAACAATGGCAGCTGGTTGTGGTTAGATGTTAGATGGAGTAACAACAATGACAGCTGGTTGTGGTTAGATGTTAGATGGTGTAACAACAATGGCAGCTGGTTGTGGTTAGATGGAGTAACAACACTGACAGCTGGTTGTGGTTAGATGGAGTAACAACACTGACAGCTAGTTGTGGTTAGATGGAGTAACAACAATGACAGCTGGTTGTGGTTAGATGTTAGATGGAGTAACAACACTGACAGCTGGTTGTGGTTAGATGTTAGATGGGGTAACAACAATGGCAGCTGGTTGTGGTTAGATGTTAGATGGAGTAACAACAATGACAGATGGTTGTGGTTAGATGTTAGATGTAACTTGTGGTGACAGACAAACAATTTATGTGGCAGAGATCACACAGGTCAGATAAGACTTTCTCATTTGTGCAGAACCAATGGCTGTGAAAGCCCCCTGCCTCTCCCATCCTCTTAGCTCCCCCTGCCAACCTCATCCCCCAGCCTCTCCTTCAGTCTTCCCCAGTCTCCCCCTGCATCCCTCCACCCTCCCAGCCTCTCCTTCAGTCGTCCCCAGTCTCCCCCTGCATCCCTCCACCCTCCCAGTCTCTCCTTCAGTCTCCCCCAGTCTCCCCCTGCATCCCTCCACCCTCCCAGTCTCTCCTTCAGTCTCCCCCTGCTCAGTCTCCCCCTGCATCCCTCCACCCTCCCCCGTCCTCTCCCTCAGTCTCCCCCTGCATCCCTCCACCCTCCCCCATCCTCTCCCTCAGTCTCCCCCTGCATCCCTCCACCCTCCCAGCCTCTCCCTCAGTCTCCCCCTGCATCCCTCCACCCTCCCAGCCTCTCCCTCTGTCTCCCCCTGCATCCCTCCACCCTCCCAGCCTCTCCTTCAGTCTCTCCTTCAGTCCCCCCTACATCCCTCCACCCTCCCCATCCTCTCCCTCAGTCTCCCCCTGCATCCCTCCCTCCTCCCAGCCTCTCCTTCAGTCTCCCCCTGCATCCCTCCACCCTCCCCATCCTCTCCCCCAGTCTCCCCCAGTCTCCCCCTACATCCCTCCACCCTCCCCCATCCTCTCCCTCAGTCTCCCCCTGCATCCCTCCACCTTCCCCCGTCCTCTCCCTCAGTCTCCCCCTGCATCCCTCCACCCTCCCAGGCTCTCCTTCAGTCTCCCCCAGTCTCCCCCTGCATCCCTCCACCTTCCCCCGTCCTCTCCCTCAGTCTCCCCCTGCATCCCTCCACCCTCCCAGGCTCTCCTTCAGTCTCCCCCAGTCTCCCCCTACATCCCTCCACCCTCCCATCCTCTCCCTCAGTCTCCCCCTGCATCCCTCCACCCTCCCAGCCTCTCCTTCAGTCTCCCCCTGCATCCCTCCACCCTCCCAGCCTCTCCTTCAGTCTCCCCCAGTCTCCCTCTACCTCTCATCCCACCTCCCCCTGTCACTGCTAGGCCTGCTGCTCACTGACTGATAGATGGTTATCTGGGTGAGGACTGACACTCTGTGTTCACACTGCCAGGGCGCTCCAACAGAGTGAGCGAGAGACAGAGCGAGATAGACAAACTGAGCAAAAGAGAGAGAGAAACTATCAGGAATCAAGATCAGACCCAAGTGCAGACTGTGTGAAGTATGTTTATTGTAACCACAGGGGCAGGCAAACGACAGGTCAAGGCAGGCAGGGGTCGATAATCCAGAGCAGAGACCAAGGTACAGGACGGCAGGCAGGGTCAGGGTCAGAGACAGGCAGAGGTCAAACGGCTGTGACGGCTGCATCAGGTGGTGGCTGCATCAGGTGGTGGCTGCATCAGGTGGTGGCTGCATTAGGTGGTGGTGGCTGCATCAGCTGGTGGCTGCATCAGGTGGTGGTGGCTGCTTCAGGTGGTGGCTGCATCAGGGGGTGGTGGCTGCATCAGGTGGTGGCTGCATCAGGTGGTGGTAGCTGCATCAGGTGACGGCTGCATCAGGTGGTGGCTGCATCAGGTGGTGGTGGCTGCATCAGGTGGTGGTGGTTGCATCAGGTTGTGGTAGCTGCATCAGGTGATGGCTGCATCAGGTGGTGGCGGCTGCGTCAGGTGGTGGTGGCTGCGTCAGGTTGTGGTGGCTGCATCAGGTGGTGGCTGCATCAGGTGGTGGTAGCTGCATCAGGTGGTGGTGGCTGCATCAGGTGGTGGTGGCTGCATCAGGTGGTGGCTGCATCAGGTGGTGTTGGCTGCATCAGGTGGTGGCTGCATCAGGTGGTGGCTGCATCAGGTGGTGGTGACTGCATCAGGTGGTGGTGGCTGCATCAGGTGGAGTGCTGCATCAGATTACCTTGCCTCCACAATCACCCGACCTCAACCTAATTGAGATGGTTTCAGATGAGTTGGACCACAGAGTGAAGGAAAAGCAGCCAACAAGTGCTCAGTATATGTTGGAACTCGTTCAAAATTATTCCAGGTGAAGCTGGTTGAGAGAATGCCAAGATAATGCAAAGCTGTCATCAAGGCAAAGGGTGGCTACTAAAATCTAAAATATTTTTGATTTGTTTAACACATTTTTGGTTACGACCTGATTCCATATGTGTTATTTCATAGTTTTGATATATTCACTATTATTCTACAATGTAGAAAATAGTAAAAATAAAGAAAAACCTTTGAATGAGAAGGCGTGTCCGACCCTTTGACTGGTACTATAGGTAAATAAAATATTTATTTTTATTTTTCAATAAATTTGCAAAGATTTTCAATAAATGTTTTCACTATGTCATTATTGTGTTTTGTGTGTAGATGGGTGAGAGAGAAAACTCTTCTGGTGCAACATCCCAAAAAATCACAAAGTTTATCTAACTCTGAATCTATATTTTTGTAAAAACATGCTCTCTCTCTCTCTCTCTCCTTCCTCTCTCTCTCTCTCTCCTTCCTCTCTCTCTCTCTCTCTCTCTCTCTCTCTCTCTCTCTCTCTCTCTCTCCTTCCCCTCTCTCTCTCTGCTCTTCTCTCTCTTCCTCTCTCTCTTTCTCTGTCTCTCTCTCTCTCTCACTCTCTCCTCTGTCTCTCCTCTCTCTCTCTCTCTCTCTCTCCTTCCTCTCTCTCTCTGCTCTTCTCTCTCTTCCTCTGTATCTCTCTCTCTGCCTCTCTCTCTCTGCCTCTCTCTCTCTGTCTCTCTCTCTCACTCTCTCCTCTGTCTCTCTCTCTCTCTCTCTCTCTCTCTCTCTCTCTCACACTCTCACTCTTTCCTGTCTTTCTCTCTCTCTCCCTCTCTCTCTCTCTCTCTCTCTCTCTCTCTCTCTCTCTCCCTCTCTCTCTCTCTCTCTATCTCTCTCTCTCTCTCTCTCTCTTTCTCTCTCTCTCTCTCTCTCTCTCTCTCTCTCTCTCTCTCTCACTCTCTCTCTCTAGAAACCTATCCAAGAACCCTCTAACCACCTTGTCCTGGCAACTGTTCCAGAACCTGCAACTTTCCGAGCTGTAAGTTACATTCTCATTCAAGCTAAAGTGTGTGTGTGTGTTTCAGAACCTGCACACAGCAAAACAACCGCGTAAAACACAACGCACTATCTGTGTGAGTCTCAAACAGCATCTTGTTCTATATATAGTCCCATAGGTCTCTGGTCTAAAGTAGTGCACTACATAGGGAATAGGGTGTCATTTGGGACATACCGGCGGTGTCATGGCACTGTGATCTGGAAGTCAGTTACCCAGCATAATTAAGACACTGCACAGAGAGGGAGAGTTAGAGGCAGTCTGACCTCATTCTCCTGTTAGTTATGAATATTGCAGTAAAAGTCAGGCCCAATCTGATGCTCCTTCAGCACCACTAGTAGAATATTACAGTCTGGTCCAGTCTGATGCTCCTTCAGCACCACTAGTAGAATATTACAGTCCGGTCCAGTCTGGTCCAGTCTGATGCTCCTTCAGCACCACTAGTAGAATATTACAGTATGGTCCAGTCTGGTCCAGTCTGATGCTCCTTCAGCACCACCAGTAGAATATTACAGTCTGGTCCAGTCTGGTCCAGTCTGATGCTCCTTCAGCACCACTAGTAGAATATTACAGTCTGGTCCAGTCTGATGCTCCTTCAGCACCACCAGTAGAATATTACAGTCCGGTCCAGTCTGGTCCAGTCTGATGCTCCTTCAGCACCACTAGTAGAATATTACAGTCTGGTCCAGTCTGGTCCAGTCTGATGCTCCTTCAGCACCACCAGTAGAATATTACAGTCTGGTCCAGTCTGGTCCAGTCTGATGCTCCTTCAGCACCACTAGTAGAATATTACAGTATGGTCCAGTTTGATGCTCCTTCAGCACCACTAGTAGAATATTACAGTCCGGTCCAGTCTGGTCCAGTCTGGTCCAGTCTGATGCTCCTTCAGCACCACTAGTAGAATATTACAGTCTGGTCCAGTTTGATGCTCCTTCAGCACCACTAGTAGAATATTACAGTCTGGTCCAGTCTGATGCTCCTTCAGCACCACTAGTAGAATATTACAGTCTGGTCCAGTCTGGTCCAGTCTGATGCTCCTTCAGCACCGCCAGTAGAATATTACAGTCTGGTCCAGTCTGATGCTCCTTCAGCACCACCAGTAGAATATTACAGTCTGGTCCAGTCTGGTCCAGTCTGATGTTCCTTCAGCACCACCAGTAGAATATTACAGTATGGTCCAGTCTGGTCCTCCCTGTTTCCTCTTCTCCTCATCTCAGGGAAGGTCTGCCTCACTGTTTCCTCTCCTCTCCTCCTCATCTCAGGGAAGGTCTGCCTCCCTGTTTCCTCTCCTCTTCTCCTCATCTCAGGGAAGGTCTGCTTCCCTGTTTCCTCTCCTCTCCTCCTCATCTCAGGGAAGGTCTGTCTCCCTGTTTCCTCTTCTCCTCATCTCAGGGAAGGTCTGCCTCCCTGTTTCCTCTCCTCCCCCTCCTCATCTCAGGGAAGGTCTGCCTCCCTGTTTCCTCTCCTCTCCTCCTCATCTCAGGGAAGGTCTGCCTTCCTGTTTCCTCTCCTCTCCTCCTCATCTCAGGGAAGGTCTCCCTCCCTGTTTCCATTCCTCTTCTCCTCATCTCAGGGAAGGTCTGCCTCCCTGTTTCCTCTTCTCCTCATCTCAGGGAAGGTCTGCTTCCCTGTTTCCTCCCCCTCCTCATCTCAGGGAAGGTCTGCCTCCCTGTTTCCTCTTCTCTTCATCTCAGGGAAGGTCTGCCACCCTGTTTCCTCTCCTCTCCCTCCTCATCTCAGGGAAGGTCTGCCACCATGTTTCCTCTCCTCCTAATCTCAGTGAAGGTCTGCCGCCCTGTTTCCTCTCCTCTTCATCTCAGGGAAGGTCTGCAACCCTGTTTCCTCTCCTCTTCTCCTCATCTCAGGGAAGGTCTGCCGCCCTGTTTCCTCTTCTCCTCATCTCAGGGAAGGTCTGCCTCCCTGTTTCCTCCCCCTCCTCATCTCAGGGAAGGTCTGCCTCCCTGTTTCCTCTTCTCTTCATCTCAGGGAAGGTCTGCCACCCTGTTTCCTCTCCTCTCCTCCTCATCTCAGGGAAGGTCTGCTTCCCTGTTTCCTCTCCTCTCCTCCTCATCTCAGGGAAGGTCTGCCCCCCTGTTTCCTCACCTCTTCATCTCAGGGAAGGTCTCCCTCCCTGTTTCCTCTCCTCTCCCTCCTCATCTCAGGGAAGGTCTTCTTCCCTGTTTCCTCTCCTCCTCATCCCAGGAAAGGTCTGCTTCCCTGTTTCCTATCCTCTTCATCTCAGGGAAGGTCTCCCTCCCTGTTTCCTCTCCTCTCCCTCCTCATCTCAGGGAAGGTCTGCCACCCTGTTTCCTCTCCTCTCCCTCCTCATCTCAGGGAAGGTCTGCCTCCCTGTTTCCTCTCCTCCTCCTCCTCATCTCAGGGAAGGTCTGCCTCCCTGTTTCCTCTCTTCTTCATCTCAGGGAAGGTCTGCATTCCTGTTTCCTCTCCTCCTCCTCCTCATCTCAGGGAAGGTCTGCCTCCCTGTTTCCTCTCCTCTCCTCCTCATCTCAGGGAAGGTCTGCCTCCCTGTTTCCTCTTCTCCTCATCTCAGGGAAGGTCTGCCTCCCTGTTTCCTCTTCTCCTCATCTCGGGGAAGGTCTGCCCCCCTGTTTCCTCTTCTCCTCATCTCAAGGAAGGTCTGCCTCCCTGTTTCCTCTCCTCTCCTCCTCATCTCAGGGAAGGTCTGCCCCCTGTTTCCTCTCCTCCTCATCTCAGGGAAGGTCTGCCTCCCTGTTTCCTCTCCTCCTCATCTCAAGGAAGGTCTGCGTTCCTGTTTCCTCTCCTCCTCCTCCTCATCTCAGGGAAGGTCTGCCTCCCTGTTTCCTCTCCTCTTCTCCTCATCTCAGGGAAGGTCTGCCTCCCTGTTTCCTCTTCTCCTCATCTCAGGGAAGGTCTGCCTCCCTGTTTCCTCCCCCTCCTCATCTCAGGGAAGGTCTGCCTCCCTGTTTCCTCTTCTCTTCATCTCAGGGAAGGTCTGCCACCCTGTTTCCTCTCCTCTCCCTCCTCATCTCAGGGAAGGTCTGCCACCCTGTTTCCTCTCCTCCTAATCTCAGTGAAGGTCTGCCGCCCTGTTTCCTCTCCTCTTCATCTCAGGGAAGGTCTGCATCCCTGTTTCCTCTCCTCTTCTCCTCATCTCAGGGAAGGTCTGCCCCTCTGTTTCCTCTTCTCCTCATCTCAGGGAAGGTCTGCCTCCCTGTTTCCTCCCCCTCCTCATCTCAGGGAAGGTCTGCCTCCCTGTTTCCTCTTCTCTTCATCTCAGGGAAGGTCTGCCACCCTGTTTCCTCTCCTCTCCTCCTCATCTCAGGGAAGGTCTGCCTCCCTGTTTCCTCTCCTCTCCTCCTCATCTCAGGGAAGGTCTGCCCCCCTGTTTCCTCACCTCTTCATCTCAGGGAAGGTCTCCCTCCCTGTTTCCTCTCCTCTCCCTCCTCATCTCAGGGAAGGTCTTCTTCCCGGTTTCCTCTCCTCCTCATCCCAGGAAAGGTCTGCTTCCCTGTTTCCTATCCTCTTCATCTCAGGGAAGGTCTCCCTCCCTGTTTCCTCTCCTCTCCCTCCTCATCTCAGGGAAGGTCTGCCACCCTGTTTCCTCTCCTCTCCCTCCTCATCTCAGGGAAGGTCTGCCTCCCTGTTTCCTCTCCTCCTCCTCCTCATCTCAGGGAAGGTCTGCCTCCCTGTTTCCTCTCCTCTTCATCTCAGGGAAGGTCTGCATTCCTGTTTCCTCTCCTCCTCCTCCTCATCTCAGGGAAGGTCTGCCTCCCTGTTTCCTCTCCTCTCCTCCTCATCTCAGGGAAGGTCTGCCTCCCTGTTTCCTCTTCTCCTCATCTCAGGGAAGGTCTGCCTCCCTGTTTCCTCTTCTCCTCATCTCGGGGAAGGTCTGCCCCCCTGTTTCCTCTTCTCCTCATCTCAAGGAAGGTCTGCCTCCCTGTTTCCTCTCCTCTCCTCCTCATCTCAGGGAAGGTCTGCCCCCTGTTTCCTCTCCTCCTCATCTCAGGGAAGGTCTGCCTCCCTGTTTCCTCTCCTCCTCATCTCAAGGAAGGTCTGCGTTCCTGTTTCCTCTCCTCCTCCTCCTCATCTCAGGGAAGGTCTCCCTCCCTGTTTCCTCTCCTCTCCTCCTCATCTCAGGGAAGGTCTGCCTCCCTGTTTCCTCCCCCTCCTCATCTCAGGGAAGGTCTGCCTCCCTGTTTCCTCTTCTCTTCATCTCAGGGAAGTACTGCCACCCTGTTTCCTCTCCTCTCCTCCTCATCTCAGGGAAGGTCTGCCTCCCTGTTTCCTCTCCTCTCCTCCTCATCTCAGGGAAGGTCTGCCCCCCTGTTTCCTCACCTCTTCATCTCAGGGAAGGTCTCCCTCCCTGTTTCCTCTCCTCTCCCTCCTCATCTCAGGGAAGGTCTTCTTCCCTGTTTCCTCTCCTCCTCATCCCAGGAAAGGTCTGCTTCCCTGTTTCCTATCCTCTTCATCTCAGGGAAGGTCTCCCTCCCTGTTTCCTCTCCTCTCCCTCCTCATCTCAGGGAAGGTCTGCCGCCCTGTTTCCTCTCCTCTCCCTCCTCATCTCAGGGAAGTTCTGCCTCCCTGTTTCCTCTCCTCCTCCTCCTCATCTCAGGGAAGGTCTGCCTCCCTGTTTCCTCTCCTCTTCATCTCAGGGAAGGTCTGCATTCCTGTTTCCTCTCCTCCTCCTCCTCATCTCAGGGAAGGTCTGCCTCCCTGTTTCCTCTCCTCTCCTCCTCATCTCAGGGAAGGTCTGCCTCCCTGTTTCCTCTTCTCCTCATCTCAGGGAAGGTCTGCCTCCCTGTTTCCTCTTCTCCTCATCTCAGGGAAGGTCTGCCCCCCTGTTTCCTCTTCTCCTCATCTCAAGGAAGGTCTGCCTCCCTGTTTCCTCTCCTCTCCTCCTCATCTCAGGGAAGGTCTGCCTCCCTGTTTCCTCTTCTCCTCATATCGGGGAAGGTCTGCCCCCCTGTTTCCTCTTCTCCTCATCTCAAGGAAGGTCTGCCTCCCTGTTTCCTCTCCTCTCCTCCTCATCTCAGGGAAGGTCTGCCCCCTGTTTCCTCTCCTCCTCATCTCAGGGAAGGTCTGCCTCCCTGTTTCCTGTCCTCCTCATCTCAAGGAAGGTCTGCGTTCCTGTTTCCTCTCCTCCTCCTCCTCATCTCAGGGAAGGTCTGCCTCCCTGTTTCCTCTCCTCTTCTCCTCATCTCAGGGAAGGTCTGCCTCCCTGTTTCCTCTTCTCCTCATCTCAGGGAAGGTCTGCCTCCCTGTTTCCTCCCCCTCCTCATCTCAGGGAAGGTCTGCCTCCCTGTTTCCTCTTCTCTTCATCTCAGGGAAGGTCTGCCACCCTGTTTCCTCTCCTCTCCCTCCTCATCTCAGGGAAGGTCTGCCACCCTGTTTCCTCTCCTCCTAATCTCAGTGAAGGTCTGCCGCCCTGTTTCCTCTCCTCTTCATCTCAGGGAAGGTCTGCATCCCTGTTTCCTCTCCTCTTCTCCTCATCTCAGGGAAGGTCTGCCGCCCTGTTTCCTCTTCTCCTCATCTCAGGGAAGGTCTGCCTCCCTGTTTCCTCCCCCTCCTCATCTCAGGGAAGATCTGCCTCCCTGTTTCCTCTTCTCTTCATCTCAGGGAAGGTCTGCCACCCTGTTTCCTCTCCTCTCCTCCTCATCTCAGGGAAGGTCTGCCTCCCTGTTTCCTCTCCTCTCCTCCTCATCTCAGGGAAGGTCTGCCCCCCTGTTTCCTCACCTCTTCATCTCAGGGAAGGTCTCCCTCCCTGTTTCCTCTCCTCTCCCTCCTCATCTCAGGGAAGGTCTTCTTCCCTGTTTCCTCTCCTCCTCATCCCAGGAAAGGTCTGCTTCCCTGTTTCCTATCCTCTTCATCTCAGGGAAGGTCTCCCTCCCTGTTTCCTCTCCTCTCCCTCCTCATCTCAGGGAAGGTCTGCCACCCTGTTTCCTCTCCTCTCCCTCCTCATCTCAGGGAAGGTCTGCCTCCCTGTTTCCTCTCCTCCTCCTCCTCATCTCAGGGAAGGTCTGCCTCCCTGTTTCCTCTCCTCTTCATCTCAGGGAAGGTCTGCATTCCTGTTTCCTCTCCTCCTCCTCCTCATCTCAGGGAAGGTCTGCCTCCCTGTTTCCTCTCCTCTCCTCCTCATCTCAGGGAAGGTCTGCCTCCCTGTTTCCTCTTCTCCTCATCTCAGGGAAGGTCTGCCTCCCTGTTTCCTCTTCTCCTCATCTCGGGGAAGGTCTGCCCCCCTGTTTCCTCTTCTCCTCATCTCAAGGAAGGTCTGCCTCCCTGTTTCCTCTCCTCTCCTCCTCATCTCAGGGAAGGTCTGCCCCCT
The DNA here is from genome assembly GCF_057628025.1 of Oncorhynchus mykiss. Classification (NCBI taxonomy): domain Eukaryota; kingdom Metazoa; phylum Chordata; class Actinopteri; order Salmoniformes; family Salmonidae; genus Oncorhynchus; species Oncorhynchus mykiss. Next base: position 51,765,456 of record NC_143047.1, read on the forward strand.
GTTTCCTCTCCTCCTCATCTCAGGGAAGGTCTGCCTCCCTGTTTCCTCTCCTCCTCATCTCAAGGAAGGTCTGCGTTCCTGTTTCCTCTCCTCCTCCTCCTCATCTCAGGGAAGGTCTGCCTCCCTGTTTCCTCTCCTCTCCTCCTCATCTCAGGGAAGGTCTGCCTCCCTGTTTCCTCCCCCTCCTCATCTCAGGGAAGGTCTGCCTCCCTGTTTCCTCTTCTCTTCATCTCAGGGAAGGTCTGCCACCCTGTTTCCTCTCCTCTCCTCCTCATCTCAGGGAAGGTCTGCCTCCCTGTTTCCTCTCCTCTACTCCTCATCTCAGGGAAGGTCTGCCCCCCTGTTTCCTCACCTCTTCATCTCAGGGAAGGTCTCCCTCCCTGTTTCCTCTCCTCTCCCTCCTCATCTCAGGGAAGGTCTTCTTCCCTGTTTCCTCTCCTCCTCATCCCAGGAAAGGTCTGCTTCCCTGTTTCCTATCCTCTTCATCTCAGGGAAGGTCTCCCTCCCTGTTTCCTCTCCTCTCCCTCCTCATCTCAGGGAAGGTCTGCCATCCTGTTTCCTCTCCTCTCCCTCCTCATCTCAGGGAAGGTCTGCCTCCCTGTTTCCTCTCCTCCTCCTCCTCATCTCAGGGAAGGTCTGCCTCCCTGTTTCCTCTCCTCTTCATCTCAGGGAAGGTCTGCATTCCTGTTTCCTCTCCTCCTCCTCCTCATCTCAGGGAAGGTCTGCCTCCCTGTTTCCTCTCCTCTCCTCCTCATCTCAGGGAAGGTCTGCCTCCCTGTTTCCTCTTCTCCTCATCTCAGGGAAGGTCTGCCTCCCTGTTTCCTCTTCTCCTCATCTCAGGGAAGGTCTGCCCCCCTGTTTCCTCTTCTCCTCATCTCAAGGAAGGTCTGCCTCCCTGTTTCCTCTCCTCTCCTCCTCATCTCAGGGAAGGTCTGCCCCCTGTTTCCTCTCCTCCTCATCTCAGGGAAGGTCTGCCTCCCTGTTTCCTCTCCTCCTCATCTCAAGGAAGGTCTGCGTTCCTGTTTCCTCTCCTCCTCCTCCTCATCTCAGGGAAGGTCTGCCTCCCTGTTTCCTCTCCTCTCCTCCTCATCTCAGGGAAGGTCTGCCTCCCTGTTTCCTCTTCTCATCATCTCAGGGAAGGTCTGCCTCCCTGTTTCCTCTTCTCCTCATCTCAGGGAAGGTCTGCCTCCCTGTTTCCTCTTCTCCTCATCTCAGGGAAGGTCTGCCTCCCTGTTTCCTCTTCTCCTCATCTCAGGGAAGGTCTGCCTCCCTGTTTCCTCTTCTCCTCATCTCAAGGAAGGTCTGCCTCCCTGTTTCCTCTCCTCTCCTCCTCATCTCTGGGAAGGTCTGCCTCCCTGTTTCCTCTCCTCTCCCTCCTCATCTCAGGGAAGGTCTTCCTCCCTGTTTCCTCTCCTCCTCATCTCAGGGAAGGTCTGCCTCCCTGTTTCCTCTCCTCCTCATCTCAGGGAAGGTCTTCCTCCCTGTTTCCTCTCCTCCTCATCTCAGGGAAGGTCTGCCTCCCTGTTTCCTCTCCTCCTCATCTCAGTGAAGGTCTGCCTCCCTGTTTCCTCTCCTCACCTCCTCATCTCAGGGAATGTATGCCTCCCTGTTTCCTCTTCTCCTCATCTCAGGGAAGGTCTGCCTCCCTGTTTCCTCTTCTCCTCATCTCAGGGAAGGTCTGCCTCCCTGTTTCCTCTCCTCTCCTCCTCATCTCAGGGAAGGTCTGCCCCCTGTTTCCTCTCCTCCTCATCTCAGGGAAGGTCTGCCTCCCTGTTTCCTCTCCTCCTCATCTCAAGGAAGGTCTGCGTTCCTGTTTCCTCTACTCTCCCTCCTCATCTCATGAAAGGTCTGCCTCCCTGCTTCCTCTCCTCTCCTCCTCATCTCAGGGAAGGTCTGCCTCCCTGTTTCCTCTTCTCCTCATCTCAGGGAAGGTCTGCCTCCCTGTTTCCTCTTCTTCTCATCTCAGGGAAGGTCTGCCTCCCTGTTTCCTCTTCTCCTCATCTCAGGGAAGGTCTGCCTCCCTGTTTCCTCTTCTCCTCATCTCAATGAAGGTCTGCCACCCTGTTTTCTCTCCTCCTCATCTCAACGAAGGTCTGCCTCCCTGTTTCCTCTCCTCTCCCTCCTCATCTCAGGGAAGGTCTTCCTCCCTGTTTCCTCTCCTCCTCATCTCAGGGAAGGTCTGCCCCCCTGTTTCCTCTCCTCCTCATCTCAGGGAAGGTCTGCCTCCCTGTTTCCTCTCCTCTCCTCCTCATCTCAGAGAATGTCTGCCTTCCTGTTTCCTCTCCTCCTCATCTCAGGGAAGGTCTCCCTCCCTGTTTCCTCTCCTCTCCTGCCCCGCCTCATCCCATTCCTCATCAAAGAGGTTCCCAATCAACATGTTGAACTGCCTGAGAGGCAGCAGTACATCCTGTTGGAGGGAACTCTTTAGATTGTTCCATAGATGGGGTACAGACAAACTAAAAGCTGCTGTACCTAACTCTGAGTAGACCCAAGGGATTTCCAGAGTTAGCCATCCCTGAGACCAGGTATTTTGGAATCCCATGTGGGACACATTCCGCCATGTTTAATACAGTTACATGTTTACTCAGCAGATAATTATCAAACCCAGTCAAATTGGAAAAAAAAACATTACAGATTATCTTTGTTTTACAATTTTTCTCAGCAATTCAGTACCCTGATCTTTTGTCATTCTAGTGAAAGAGGCCCAACGTGATGCTGAACAATGATGTGATGCTGAACAATGTAGTCTGACTCCATATTATGCTTCACTGCTTGGGAAACAGAGGAAACAGAGGAAACAGATGGTGTTTTTGTCTCTCTGGGCCCTGCAGTGGAGTTACAGTAGCCAGCTTGGCCTTCCAGAACTGCTGCACAGCCAGCCTAACCCTTCTCTTGGGAAGCAGCCCTAATGTATTACAGTGGTGGGTTATACATGATAAATGGTCAATCTGTTGTAGTTTCTCTGAGGGGGATATGATGGGAGATCATTTGAGGAAGGCTGGGTCACTTCAGCCAACATGTTCATTCTTCAGCAGCTACTGTAAATCCATCTGCTAGAAGCTGTCTGTCTGTCTGTCTGTCTGTCTGTCTGTCTGTCTGTCTGTCTGTCTGTCTGCATCTGTGTGTATGTGTTTGTGAAAGCATCTTCCTCTTTAATCCTGGCTTCCTCTATTGAAGCTCATAGCTTCCTCTTTAATCCTGGCTTCCTCTATTGAAGCTCATAGCTTCCTCTTTAATCCTGGCTTCCTCTATTGAAGCTCATAGCTTCCTCTTTAATCCTGGCTTCCTCTATTGAAGCTCATAGCTTCCTCTTTAATCCTGGCTTCCTCCATTGAAGCTCATAGCTTCCTCTTTAATCCTGGCCTCCTCTATTGAAGCTCATAGCTTCCTCTTTAATCCTGTCTTCCTCTATTGAAGCTCATAGCTTCCTCTTTAATCCTAGCCTCCTCTATTGAAGCTCATAGCTTCCTCTTTAATCCTGGCTTCCTCTATTGAAATTTAGAGCTTCACATATTCAAACATTGGTGCTTCTCTGTGAGTGGATTTTCTCCTGACTGGAATAGTCTGATCAAACCTGCAGTCCTTTGAGAGACCTTGGTTTAGATTACAGAGAATTAGACAGTAAAGACTGCAGTCCTTTGGTTTAGATGACAGAGAATTAGACAGTAAAGACTGCAGTCCTTTGGTTTAGATGGCAGAGAATTAGACAGTAAAGACTGCAGTCCTTTGGTTTAGATGACAGAGAATTAGACAGTACAGACTGCAGTCCTTTGGTTTAGATGGGGCGGCAGGGTAGCCTAGTGGTTAGAGCGTTGGACTAGTAACCGGAAGGTCAAATCCCAGAGCTGACAAGGTACAAATCTGTTGTTCTGCCCCTGAACAGGCTGTTAACCCACTGTTCCTAAGCCATCATTGAAAATAAGAATTTGTTCTTAAACTAGCTGTTTTCCCTCACTACAGTATAATCATCCCTCATATCTTAAACTAGCTGTTTTCTTTCACTACAGTATAATCATCCCTCATATCTTAAACTAGCTGTTTTCCCTCACTACAGTATAATCATCCCTCATATCTTAAACTAGCTGTTTTTCTGTTACAGTATAATTTGTTTACAGGAGGCTGGACGGTGTGGTGTTTGACTGTGGTTGTGATGTGTTTTTGTTTACAGGAGGCTGGACGGTGTGGTGTTTGACTGTGGTTGTGATGTGTTTTTGTTTACAGGAGGCTGGACGGTGTGGTGTTTGACTGTGGTTGCGATGTGTTTTTGTTTACAGGAGGCTGGACGGTGTGGTGTTTGACTGTGGCTGTGATGTGTTTTTGTTTACAGGAGGCTGGACGGTGTGGTGTTTGACTGTGGTTGCGATGTGTTTTTGTTTACAGGAGGCTGGACGGTGTGGTGTTTGACTGTGGCTGTGATGTGTTTTTGTTTACAGGAGGCTGGACGGTGTGGTGTTTGACTGTGGTTGCGACGTGCGTTGGATCCAGCTTTGGCAGCAGAGAGGAGAGGCGGGGCTTCACACCCAGATGCTGTTCTGCAGAAACGGGGCCTTTAAGATACGATTGCAAAACATGTACATTACCTTATGTGGTAAGGAAACACACACACACACGTGTGCACACACACACACATAAATAAAGTGCATTCGGAAAGTATTCAGACCCCTTGACTTTTTGCAAAAAAATATGAAATATCACATTTACAAAAGTATTTGTTGAAGCACCTTTGGCAGCGATTACAGCCTCGAGTCTTCTTGGGTATGACGCTACAAGCTTGGCATACCTGTATTTGGGGAGTTTATCCCATTCTTCTCTGCAGATCCTCTCAAGCTCTGTCAGGTTGGATAGGGAGCGTCGCTGCACAGCTGTTTTCAGGTCTCTCCAGAGATATTCCATCGGGTTCAAGTCCAGGCTCTGGCTGGGCCACTAAAGGACATTCAGAGACTTATCCCGAAACTACTCCTGCATTGTCTTGGCTGTGTGCTTAGGGTCATTGTCCTGTTGAAAGGTGAACCTTCACCTCAGTCTGAGGTCCTGAACGCTCTGGATTCAGAGACGTCCCGAAACCACACAGTGATCTGCTGTTCTCTCTCTCTCTCAATTTGTTTTCAAATTCTTTGTGGGTCTGTGTAATCTGACGGAAATAATTGTCTCCAATATGGTCATACATTTAACAGCTTTGTTTCCACCTCATTTTGTGGGCAGTGTGCTCATAGCCTGTCTGCCTACAGCGGCCTTTCTCAATAGCAAGGCTATGCTCACTGAGTCTGTACATAGTCAAAGCTTTCCTTAAGTTTGTGTCAGTCACAGTGGTCAGGTACTCTGCCACTGTGTGCTCTCTGTTTTTTGTTAATTCTTTCCAATGTGTCAAGTAATTATCTTTTTGTTTTCTCATGATTTTGGTTGGGTCTACTTGTGTTGGGTCTGTCCTGGGTCTCTGTGGGGTGTGTTTGTGTTTGTGAACAGAGCACCAGGACCAGCATCCTTAGGGAAATCTTCTCCAGGTTCATTTCTCTGTAGGTAATGGCTTTGTAATGGAAGGTTTGGGAATCACTTCCATTAAATTTGAGTATTTAATGGCTCATTTATGGATTTGGATAATTAGTGGGTATCGACCTAATTCTGCTCTGCATGCATTATTTTGTGTTTGTTCCATTATGTGAAGTCTTGGTTGGTGAGCGGACCCCAGACCTCACAACCATAAAGACAATGGCTTCTAGAACTGAGTCAAGTATTTTTAGCCAGATCCTAATTGGGATGTCTAATTTTATGTTCCTTTTGATGGCGTAGAATGTCCTTCTTGCCTTGTCTCTCAGATCGTTCACAGCTTTGTGGAATTTACATGTGGCGCTGATGTTTAGGCCAATGTATTTATAGTTTTTTTGTGTGCTCTAGGGCAACGATGTCTAGATGGAATTTGTATTTGTGATCCTGGCAACTGGATCTTTTTTGGAACACCATTATTTTTGACTTACTGAGATTTACTGTCAGGGCCCAGGTCTGACAGAATCTGTGCATAAGATCTAGGTGCTGCTGTAGGCCCTCCTTGGTTGGTGACAGAAGCACCAGATCATCAGCAAACAGTAGACATTTGACTTCAGATTCTAGCAGGGTGAGGCCGGGTGTTGCAGACTGTTCTAGTGCCCTCGCCAGTTCGTTGATATGTATGTTGAAGAGGGTGAGGCCGGGTGCTGCAGACTGTTCTAGTGCCCTCGCCAGTTCGTTGATATGTATGTTGAAGAGGGTGAGGCCGGGTGTTGCAGACTGTTCTAGTGCCCTCGCCAGTTCGTTGATATGTATGTTGAAGAGGGTGAGGCCGGGTGCTGCAGACTGTTCTAGTGCCCTCGCCAGTTCGTTGATATGTATGTTGAAGAGGGTGAGGCCGGGTGCTGCAGACTGTTCTAGTGCCCTCGCCAGTTCGTTGATATGTATGTTGAAGAGGGTGAGGCCGGGTGCTGCAGACTGTTCTAGTGCCCTCGCCAGTTCGTTGATATGTATGTTGAAGAGGGTGAGGCCGGGTGCTGCAGACTGTTCTAGCGCTCTCGCCCGTTCGTTGATATGTATGTTGAAGAGGGTGAGGCCGGGTGCTGCAGACTGTTCTAGTGAACTCGCCAGTTCGTTGATATGTATGTTGAAGAGGGTGAGGCCGGGTGCTGCAGACTGTTCTAGTGCCCTCGCCAGTTCGTTGATATGTATGTTGAAGAGGGTGAGGCCGGGTGCTGCAGACTGTTCTAGTGCCCTCGCCAGTTCGTTGATATGTATGTTGAAGAGGGTGAGGCCGGGTGCTGCAGACTGTTCTAGTGCCCTCGCCAGTTCGTTGATATGTATGTTGAAGAGGGTGAGGCCGGGTGCTGCAGACTGTTCTAGTGCCCTCGCCAGTTCGTTGATATGTATGTTGAAGAGGGTGAGGCCGGGTGCTGCAGACTGTTCTAGTGCCCTCGCCAGTTCGTTGATATGTATGTTGAAGAGGGTGAGGCCGGGTGCTGCAGACTGTTCTAGTGCCCTCGCCAGTTCGTTGATATGTATGTTGAAGAGGGTGAGGCCGGGTGCTGCAGACTGTTCTAGCGCTCTCGCCCGTTCGTTGATATGTATGTTGAAGAGGGTGAGGCCGGGTGCTGCAGACTGTTCTAGTGAACTCGCCAGTTCGTTGATATGTATGTTGAAGAGGGTGAGGCCGGGTGCTGCAGACTGTTCTAGTGCCCTCGCCAGTTCGTTGATATGTATGTTGAAGAGGGTGAGGCCGGGTGCTGCAGACTGTTCTAGTGCCCTCGCCAGTTCGTTGATATGTATGTTGAAGAGGGTGAGGCCGGGTGCTGCAGACTGTTCTAGTGCCCTCGCCAGTTCGTTGATATGTATGTTGAAGAGGGTGAGGCCGGGTGCTGCAGACTGTTCTAGTGCCCTCGCCAGTTCGTTGATATGTATGTTGAAGAGGGTGAGGCCGGGTGCTGCAGACTGTTCTAGTGCCCTCGCCAGTTCGTTGATATGTATGTTGAAGAGGGTGAGGCCGGGTGCTGCAGACTGTTCTAGTGCCCTCGCCAGTTCGTTGATATGTATGTTGAAGAGGGTGAGGCCGGGTGCTGCAGACTGTTCTAGTGCCCTCGCCAGTTCGTTGATATGTATGTTGAAGAGGGTGAGGCCGGGTGCTGCAGACTGTTCTAGTGCCCTCGCCAGTTCGTTGATATGTATGTTGAAGAGGGTGAGGCCGGGTGCTGCAGACTGTTCTAGTGCCCTCGCCAGTTCGTTGATATGTATGTTGAAGAGGGTGAGGCCGGGTGCTGCAGACTGTTCTAGTGAACTCGCCAGTTTGTTGATATGTATGTTGAAGAGGGTGAGGCCGGGTGCTGCAGACTGTTCTAGTGCCCTCGCCAGTTCGTTGATATGTATGTTGAAGAGGGTGAGGCCGGGTGCTGCAGACTGTTCTAGTGCCCTCGCCAGTTCGTTGATATGTATGTTGAAGAGGGTGAGGCCGGGTGCTGCAGACTGTTCTAGTGCCCTCGCCAGTTCGTTGATATGTATGTTGAAGAGGGTGAGGCCGGGTGCTGCAGACTGTTCTAGTGCCCTCGCCAGTTCGTTGATATGTATGTTGAAGAGGGTGAGGCCGGGTGCTGCAGACTGTTCTAGTGCCCTCGCCAGTTCGTTGATATGTATGTTGAAGAGGGTGAGGCTTAAGCTGTAGGGGAACAGTTGGTTAACTGCCTGTTCAGGGGAACAGTGGGTTAACTGCCTGTTCAGGGGAACAGTGGGTTAACTGCCTGTTCAGGGGAACAGTGGGTTAACTGCCTGTTCAGGGGAACAGTGGGTTAACTGCCTGTTCAGGGGAACAGTGGGTTAACTGCCTGTTCAGGGGAACAGTGGGTTAACTGCCTGTTCAGGGGAACAGTGGGTTAACTGCCTGTTCAGGGGAACAGTGGGTTAACTGCCTGTTCAGGGGAACAGTGGGTTAACTGCCTGTTCAGGGGAACAGTGGGTTAACTGTCTTGTTCAGGGGAACAGTGGGTTAACTGCCTGTTCAGGGGAACAGTGGGTTAACTGCCTGTTCAGGGGAACAGTGGGTTAACTGCCTGTTCAGGGGAACAGTGGGTTAACTGCCTGTTCAGGGGAACAGTGGGTTAACTGCCTGTTCAGGGGAACAGTGGGTTAACTGCCTGTTCAGGGGAACAGTGGGTTAACTGCCTGTTCAGGGGAACAGTGGGTTAACTGCCTGTTCAGGGGAACAGTGGGTTAACTGCCTGTTCAGGGGAACAGTGGGTTAACTACCTTGTTTAGGGGCAGAACGACAGATTTTTACCTTGTCAGCTCGGGGATTCGATCTTGCAACCTTTCGGTTGCTCTAACCACTAGGCTACCTGCCGCCTCGCCTGAGAAGACTTTGCCTTTGTTTTGGTTCATTTGTTTGTCAATTAGGGTGTGCAGGGTGAATACGTGGTCTGTCGTACGCCAATTTTACATTCGCTCATTACATTGTTTACACTGATGTATGTGTCTGCTCTTAATGATAATGCAGAGGATTTCCCCAAGGTTGCTGTTGACGCTTATCCCACGGTAGTTATTGGGTTCAAATTTGTCTTTACTTTTGTGGATTGGGTTAATCAGTCCTTGGTTCTAAATATTGGGGGAAGATGCCAGAGCTGATTGATTGAGGTTGATGTTAGATTCTCTGGTTTCTTCCATTACATTGAGCTGATTGATGATTGATTGAGGTTGATTTTAGAGTCTCTGGTTTCTTCATTACATTGAGCTGATTTCTGAGGTGCTGTTCACTAGTGTATTTCTGTATTGTTTTAGTGATTCACCATAGCGAAGAAGTAGACTCAGGTTTTCTGGGTCTCTGTGTTTTTGGTTGGACAGGTTTCTCAATCTCCTTATGTTTTTGCATTCTTCATCAAACCATTTGTCATTGTTGTTAATTTTAGATTGTCTGCTTGAAATTTTTAGATTTGATAGGGAAGCTGAGAGGTAAAATATACTGTTTAGGTTTTCTACTGCCAAGTTTACACCTTCACTATTACAGTGGAACGTTTTGTCCAGGAAATCATCTAGAAGGGATTGAATTTGTTGTTGCCTAATTGTTTTTTGGTAGGTTTCCAAACTGCATTCCTTCCATCTATAGCATTTCTTAATGTTACTCAGTTCCTTTGGCTTTGATGCCTCATGATTGAGTATTGTTCTGTTTAAGTAGACTGTGATTTTGCTGTGGTCTGATAGGGGTGTCAGTGGGCTGACTGTGAACGCTCTGAGAGACTCTGGGTTGAGGTCAGTGATAAACTGGTCTACAGTACTACTGCAAAGGAATGAGCTATAGGTGTACCTACCATAGGAGTCCCCTCGAAGCCTCCCATTGACTATGTACATACCCAGCGTCGAACAGAGATGCAGGAGTTGTGACCCATTTTTGTTGGTTAAGTTGTGTCTAGGGGGGCATATGGGGGAGGGAATGCTGTCCCCTCCAGGCAGGTGTTTGTCCCCCTGTGTGCTGAGGGTGTCAGGTTCTTGTCCAGTTCTGACATCTAGGTCTGGAAATGGTTGATCTCCCCCTCCAGGATGGAGAATCTGTGATTGTTAAAGTATGGGGATTCTAGTGGGTTCCACCAGTCATCCTGCACACATGAGGAAATGTTTCTCTGTCTCTGTCTGTCTGTCTCTCTCTCTCTCTCAATCTCTCCCTCTGTCTCTCTTTCCCTTTGACTCTCTCTGTCTCTTTCTCTCTGTCTCTCTTTCTCTCTGTCTCTGTCTGTCTCTCTCTCTCTGTCTCTCTCTGTCTCTGTCTGTCTCTCTCTCTCTCTGTCTCTCTCTCTGTCTCTCTCTGTCTCTCTTTCTCTTTGTTTTTCTCTGTCTCTCTCTCTCTCAATCTCTCTCTGTCTCTCTCTCTCTCTCTCTGTCTTTCTCTTTCACTCTGTCTCTCTCTCTGTCTCTCTCTCTCTCTCTCTCTCACTCTGTCTCTCTCTCTGTCTTTCTCTCCTCTCTCTCTCTCTGTCTCCTACTCCTCCAGACGTACCAGAGATCAGTGTAAGCCACAACAGTAGCCTGATGATGATAGAGGGTGATAATGTAACGGTCAGCTGTAATGGGTCAGGAGCTCCACTCCCCGAAGTCGACTGGACCGTCGCTGGACTACACTCCATCAACACACACCTGGTGAGACATACACACACCTGGTGAGACATACAGACACCTGGTGAGACATACAGACACCTGGTGAGACATACAGACACCTGGTGAGACATACACACACCTGGATGGATGCACACATGTAACCAGGCACACACACAGGTCACCTTAATAATCTAATCTCCTGTCCTCTAGTTCTCCAGTCTAAAGTGTACTGCAGTCTAATGCAGTCCAACCCTATTCATCTTCTCTAGGTCGCCAGTCTAACGTGTACTGTAGTCTAATGTCCACCAACCCTATTCATCTCCTCTAGTTCTCCAGTCTAGCGTGTACTGTAGTCTAATGTCCACCAACCCTATTCATCTCCTCTAGTTCTCCAGTCTAGCGTGTACTGTAGTCTAATGTCCACCAACCCTATTCATCTCCTCTAGTTCTCCAGACTAATGTCCACCAACCCTATTCATCTCCTCTAGTTCTCCAGTCTAAAGTGTACTGTAGTCTAATGTCCACCAACCCTATTCATCTTCTCTAGGTCTCCAGTCTAACGTGTACTGTAGTCTAATGTTGTGTTCTCCGCTCATCTCCTTTCCTCTCCTCTCCTCAGTCAATCATTTGTATTTGTATTTATTTGTACATCAGCATATGTCACAACGTGCTTATAGAGAAACCCTGCATTAATCCCCCAATCAGCACGCAATGTAGATGTAGAAGCATGGTGGTTAGGAAAAACTCCCCAGAAAGGTAGGAACCTATGAAGAAACCTAGAGAGGAACCAGGCTCTGAGGGGTGGCCAGTCTTCTTCTGGCTGTACCGGGTGGAGATTATAAGAGTACATGGCCATCAAGACCAGATTGTTCTTCAAGATGTTTATAGATGACCAGGAGGGTCAAATAGTCATTATAGAGGCTGCAACAGCTCAGCACCTCAGGAGTAAATGTCAGTTGGGTTTTCATAGCCGAGCATTCAAAGGTAGAGAGGTAGAGAGGTAGAGAGGTAGAGAGGTAGAGAGGTAGAGAGGTAGAGAGACAGAGAGACAGAGCGGTAGAGAGACAGAGAGGTAGAGAGACAGAGAGACATAGAGGTAGAGAGGGAGAGACTAATGTGTATGGTAGTCTAATGCCTTGTTCTCTCCTCTCCTCTCCTCTCCTCTCCTCTCCTCTCCTCTATGTCTCTCAAGTCTAATGTCTACTGGCCCAACATCCATTCTATTAACCTGACGCTAGTCAACGTAAGTCGAGACGACAACGGCTTCCTGCTCACCTGCATAGCAGAGAACCTAGTGGGAATGACCAACGCTTCCATCCAGCTGACTGTACAGTGTAGGTTTCAATCTACGTGTGTGTGTGTGTGTGTGTGTGTGTGTGTGTGTGTGTGTGTGTGTGTGTGTGTGTGTGTGTGTGTGTGTGTGTGTGTGTGTGTGTGTGTGTGTGTGTGTGTGTGTGTGTGTGTGTGTGTGTGTGTGTGTGTGTGTGTGTGTGTTCAATGGTTATCATTCCCAACTGTACAGTGTAGGTTTCAATCCACGGGTGTGTGTATATATGTGCATGCGAACAGCATAGCAGAGAACTTGTTAGGAATGATAACCGTTGGAGGATATATACAGTATGGGATTCATCCCAATGGCTCCCTATTCCCTATAGAGTGCACTACTAATGACCAGGACCCAATGGCTCCATATTCCTTTATAGTGCACTACTAATGACCAGGACCCAATGGCTCCCTATTCCCTATAGAGTGCACTACTAATGACCAGGACCCAATGGCTCCCTATTCCCTATAGAGTGCACTACTAATGACCAGGACCCAATGGCTCCATATTCCTTTATAGTGCACTACTAATGACCAGGACCCAATGGCTCCCTATTCCCTATATAGTGCACTACTAATGCCATATATGATATATATGTGAAACTATATGTGATATGTGGTTGTCCACCTAGCTATCATGTGATATGTGATTGTCCACCTAGCTATCATGTGATATGTGGTTGTCCACCTAGCTATCATGTGATATGTGGTTGTCCACCTAGCTATCATGTGATATGTGATTGTCCACCTAGCTATCATGTGATATGTGGTTGTCCCACCTAGCTATCATGTGATATGTGATTGTCCCACCTAGCTATCATGTGATATGTGGTTGTCCCACCTAGCTATCATGTGATATGTGATTGTCCCACCTAGCTATCATGTGATATGTGGTTGTCCCACCTAGCTATCATGTGGTTGTCCCACCTAGCTATCATGTGATATGTTGGTGTCCACCTAGCTATCATGTGATATGTGATTGTCCCACCTAGCTATCATGTGATATGTGGTTGTCCCACCTAGCTATCATGTGGTTGTCCCACCTAGCCATCATGTGATATGTGGTTGTCCACCTAGCTATCATGTGATATGTGGTTGTCCCACCTAGCTTTCATGTGATATGTGGTTGTCCCACCTAGCTATCATGTGATATGTGGTTGTCCACCTAGCTTTCATGTGATATGTGGTTGTCCCACCTAGCTTTCATGTGATATGTGGTTGTCCCACCTAGCTATCATGTGATAAGTGGTTGTACACCTAGCTATCATGTGATATGTGGTTGTCCCACCTGGGATCCAAGATGGTGGTGCAGTAGAACGTGTGTATCTGTCTTTGTCTTATCCCGTGTAAATAGCCGGTATCCATCTTAATCTCACTTTCTGTCCGCCTCACCTAATGTGGTACAGATCTGCTATTTCTATTCCTTATAACTGGAACTTCCATCAGGAGCTAGCCAGCTAACTAGCTACTAGTCTTTATTAGCCACGGCTAGCTGTCCTCTAGCCAGCTAACTAGCTACTAGTCTTTATTAGCCACGGCTAGCGGTCCTCTAGCCAGCTAACTAGCTACTAGTCTTTATTAGCCACGGCTCGCTGTCCTCTAGCCAGCTAACTAGCTACTAGTCTTTATTAGCCACGGCTAGCTGTCCTCTAGCCAGCTAACTAGCTACTAGTCTTTATTAGTCACAGCTCGCTGTCCTCTAGCCAGCTAACTAGCTACTAGTCTTTATTAAGTGGTTTAATCATATCAGTGTTAAATCATTAATGTTTTGCATTGTGAAATCTAGCTTGTGGAATTGGCCAACCATTAATTAAAGTTAGAAGACACCATTGTGTGTCAAAATCATCACAGTTTCTTCTGTCCTCAGTTTCCCCTTACAGTTCCACCAGTCATCCTGAAACTGTCCGAGCCATGCTGTGTCAAAACCTTCACAGTTTCCTCTGCTCCCCTTCCAGTTCCACCAGTCATCCTGAAACTGTCCGAGCCATGCTGTGTCAAAACCTCCACAGTTTCCTCTGCTCCCCTTCCAGTTCCACCAGTCATCCTGAAACTGTCCGAGCCATGCTGTGTCAAAACCTTCACAGTGTCCTCTGCTCCCCTTCCAGTTCCACCAGTCATCCTGAAACTGTCCGAGCCATGCTGTGTCAAAACCTTTACAGTTTCCTGTGCTCCCCTTCCAGTTCCACCAGTCATCCTGAAACTGTCCGAGCCATGCTGTGTCAAAACCTTCACAGTTTCCTCTGCTCCCCTTCCAGTTCCACCAGTCATCCTGAAACTGTCCGAGCCATGCTGTGTCAAAACCTTCACAGTTTCCTCTGCTCCTCTTCCAGTTCTACCAGTCATCCTGAAACTGTCCGAGCCATGCTGTGTCAAAACCTTCACAGTTTCCTCTGCTCCCCTTCCAGTTCCACCAGTCATCCTGAAACTGTCCGAGCCATGCTGTGTCAAAACCTTCACAGTTTCCTCTGCTTCCCTTCCAGTTCCACCGGTCATCCTGAAACTGTCCGAGCCTGAGCGGCGCCATGACACCTGCATAGAGTTCACAGTGAGAGGCTATCCCTACCCGACGCTGCGATGGTACCACAAACAGGTGTGATTTTATTCCATTTGATTAATTTCTAATATGTAAAGCAGCATGTACATATTCTGGTCTTAGAGACCACAAGAGGTGCAGGTTTTAGTTTTTACCCCAGAACTACACAGCTAACTGAAACAATAAACGGCTTGATGCTGAGTTAGTTATATCAATCAGGCGACTAATGCTTGGGGAAAACCCAAAACAGCCACCCCTTGGGGTTCCCCCAGATTCAGGATTCAGAACCACTGATGTCAAGAGTCTGGGTCTTTTGAAAAGGTAAAAAAAAATGAAACCGTATTCTAATCATGATTGTACACAGAGGGAGATCCTGCAGAGTGAGTACATCAGAACAGAGATGGATTTCTACCGGGACTATCTGGAGGGATGTCTGACTTTTATCAACCCAACACACTACGATAACGGAAACTACACGCTGCAGGCCTCCAACTCCCTGGGGACCATCACCAAGACGGTCTACGGACACTTCCTCACGGCTCCTCCCTTTGACCCTGACCCTGACGGTAACCACAACATTTTCTTAGACAGGGACACATCATACAGCAAAAGCTATAGGTCTCAGAACAGTGAGAAATGATGCATTGCAGCAGATTTAGCTATAAAAGCTCATTTGAATTATTCACATCACTCAGAGCTTCTCTAGTGGTAGAAGACAGTCTGACCCCATTGGGATTATTCACATCACTCAGAGCTTCTCTAGTGGTAGAAGACAGTCTGACCCCATTGGGATTATTCACATCGCTCAGAGATTCTCTAGTGGTAGAAGACAGTCTGACCCCTGAGAATTGGTGGTTTATTAATTTGATGAATGTTAGCAGAATGTCCCTCTTTTCACTCATTCATTCATTTCACATTACCACTTTTTCATCTATTGTTCATAAATTGTGGACTACGGTAAGTGTTTTGACTTACTAGTGTTATTCTATTATTATGTTGTGAATGTTAGTTCTGTATTGTGGAGTTACGGCGCGCCGCTCTGTTTTGAGACAGCTTGTAATGGAGACGCAGGGAGTCAGGAAGCAGGAGTCAGGAAGCAGGAGTCAGGAAGCAGGAGTCAGGAAGCAGGAGTCAGGAAGCAGATGTCAGGAAGCAGATGTCAGGAGTCAGGAAGCAGGGGTCAGGAAGCAGGGGTCAGGAAGCAGGAGTCAGGAAGCAGGAGTCAGGAAGCAGGAGTCAGGAAGCAGGAGTCAGGAAGCAGATGTCAGGAGTCGGGAAGCAGGAGTCAGGAAGCAGATGTCAGGAGTCAGGAAGAAGGAGTCAGGAAGCAGATGTCAGGAGTCAGGAAGCAGGAGTCAGGAAGCAGGAGTCAGGAAGCAGGAGTCAGGAGTCAGGAAGCAGGTGTCAGGAAGCAGGTGTCAGGAAGAAGGAGTCAGGAAGCAGGAGTCAGGAAGCAGGAGTCAGGAAGCAGGAGTCAGGAAGCAGGAGTCAGGAAGAAGGAGTCAGGAAGCAGGAGTCAGGAAGCAGGAAGCAGGAGTCAGGAAGCAGGAGTCAGGAAGCAGGAGTCAGGAAGCAAGAGTCAGGAAGCAGGAGTCAGGAAGAAGGAGTCGGGAAGCAGGATTCAGGAAGCAGGATTCAGGAAGCAGGTGTCAGGAAGCAGGAGTCAGAAAGCAGGAAGCAGGAAGAAGGAGTCAGGAAGAAGGTGTCAGGAAGCAGGTGTCATGAAGAAGGAGTCAGGAAGCAGGAAACAGGAATCAGGAAGTGGGAAGCAGGAGTCATGAAGCAGGAGTCAGGAAGAAGGAGTCAGGAAGCAGGAGTCAGGAAGCAGGAAGCAGGAGTCAGGAAGAAGGAGTCAGGAAGAAGGAGTCATGAAGCAGGAGTCAGGAAGCATGAGTCAGGAAGCAGGAGTCAGGAAGAAGGAGTCAGGAAGCAGGAGTCAGGAAGCAGGAGTCAGGAAGCAGGAGCCAGGAAGCAGGAGCCAGGAAGCAGGAGTCAGGAAGCAGTAGCCAGGAAGCAGGAGCCAGGAAGCAGGAGCCAGGAAGCAGGAGTCAGTAGTCAGGAAGAAGAAGTCAGGAAGAAGTGGAGTTACGTGGAGTTACGGCGCTCTGTTTTGAGACAGGGAGGAGGGGTCAGGAAGCAGGAGCCAGGAAGCAGGAGCCAGGAAGCAGGAGTCAGGAAGCAGTAGCCAGGAAGCAGGAGCCAGGAAGCAGGAGCCAGGAAGCAGGAGTCAGTAGTCAGGAAGAAGAAGTCAGGAAGAAGGAAGCAGGACGCAGGAGTCAGGAAACAGGAGTCGGGAAGTAGGAAGCAGGAGTCGGGAAGCAGGAAGCAGGGTCATGAAGCAGGAGTCAGGAAGCAGGAACAGGAGTCAGGAAGTAGGAAGCAGGAGTCCGGAAGAAGGAGTCAGGAAGCAGGAATCAGGAAGCAGGAAGCAGGAGTCAGGAAGCAGGTGCCGTTGGTGAGTTTAATAATAACGAACATGGAGAGATACAAAACAAGAGACTCGTCTGGACAAGAGAACAGAACCAATACTACCTGATGAGTGAGGCTACAGAGAGCTAGATAAAAGGGGAGTAATCAAGATAGTAATGAAGTCCGAGTGTGCATAATGATGGTTGCCAGGTATACATAATGAGGGTTGCCAGGTGTTCATAAGGAGGGTTGCCTGGTGTACATAAGGAGGGTTGCCAGGTGTGCATAATGAGGGTTGCCAGGTGTACGTCATGAGGGTTTCCAGGTGTGCATAATGAGGGTTGCCAGGTGTGCGTAAAGGGGGTCAATGGAACGGGGATCTAACTGTTCTGACATTGAGGAGGGCTCATAATAATGTCTGGAATGGAGTCAATGGAATGGGGATCTAGCTGTTCTAACAGGCAGGGAGGAAGGCTCATAATAATGTCTGGAATGGAGTCGATGGAACGGTATCAACCCTAGTTTACATGAAGTGGACGTCACCGTAACCCTGGATTGTATGACTGGAATAACCCTGGATTGTATGATTGGAGTTACCTTGGATTGTATGATTGGAATAACCCTGGGTTACATGATTGGAATAACCTTGGATTGTATGATTGGAATAACCCTGGATTGTATGATTGGAATAACCCTGGATTGTATGATTGGAATAAACCTGGATTGTATGATTGGAATAACCCTGGATTGTATGATTGGAATAACCCTGGATTACATGATTGGAATAACCCTGGATTGTATGATTGGAATAACCCTGGATTACATGATTGGAATAACCCTGGATTGTATGATTGGAATAACCATGGATTGTATGATTGGAATAACCCTGGATTGTATGATTGGAATAACCCTGGATTGTATGATTGGAATAACCCTGGATTGTATGATTGGAATAACCCTGGATTACATGATTGGAATAACCCATGGATTGTATGATTGGAATAACCCTGGATTACATGATTGGAATAACCCTGGATTGTATGATTGGAATAACCCTGGATTGTATGATTGGAGTTCCCCTGGATTGTATGATTGGAATAACCCTGGATTACATGATTGGAATAACCCTGGATTGTATGATTGGAATAACCCTGGATTACATGATTGGAATAACCCTGGATTACATGATTGGAATAACCCTGGATTGTATGATTGGAATAATCCTGGCCTGTATGATTGGAATAATCCTGGATTGTATGATTGGAATAACCCTGGATTGTATGATTGGAGTTATCCTGGATGAAGAGAGGGAGGGTTGAAGGCAGGGTGGGATGAAGGGAGGGATGAAGGGAAAGAGGGCAGGAGGGTTGAAGGGAGGGATGAAGGGATGAAGGGAGGGGGGTTGAAGGGAGGGAGGGTTGAAGGGAGGGAGGGAGGGATGAAGGGAGGGATGAAGGGAAAGAGGGCAGGAGGGTTGAAGGGAGGGAGGGGGGATGAAGGGAGGGAGGGATGAAGGGAGGGTGGGATGAAGGGAGGGAGGGGGGGATGAAGGGATGAAGGCAGGGAGGGATGAAAGGAGGGAGGGTTGAAGGGAGGGAGGGGGGATGAAGGGAGGGTGGGATGAAGGGAGGGATGAAGGGAAATAGGATAGTAGGGTTGAAGGGAGGGAGGGTTGAAGGGAGGGAGGGATGAAGGGAGGGAGGGTTGGAGGGAAAGAGGGCAGGAGGGAGGGAGGTTTGAAGGGAGGGAGGGTTGAAGGGAGGGAGGGAGGTTTGAAGGGAGGGAGGGAAGGTTGAAGGGAGGGAGGGTTGAAGGGAGGGATGGTTGAAGGGAGGGAAGGAGGGTTGAAGGGAGGGAGAGAGGTTTGAAGGGAGGCAGGGAGGTTTGAAGGGAGGGAGGGAAGGTTGAAGGGAAGGAGGGTTGAAGGTGGGGAGGGTTGAAGGGAGGGTTGAAGGGAGGAGGGTTGAAGGGAGGGTTGAAGGGCGGCAGAATTGAAGGGAGGCAGAATTGAAGGGAGGGAGGGTTGAAGGGAGGCAGGGTTGAAGGCAGGGTTGAAGGGAGAGGGCAGGAGGTTGAAGAGAGGCATGGTTGAAGGACTGCTAATTCAACACACACAGACACACAGACACAGAGACACACAGACACACAGACACACAGACACACCGACACACAGACACAGAGACACACAGACACAGACACACAGACACACAGACACAGACACACACAGACACACAGACACACCGACACAGACACAGAGACACACAGACACACAGACACCCCCAATTCCTCTCTGATCTTCAGCCTCCTCTCATCCTTCAGATTCTATCCGACAGCAGCCAACAGAGACTCCATTTCATGGTTGTGTGATTCTGTGTCTGTGTGTGTTTGTGTGTGTGGGTGCGAGTCTGTGTGTGTGTGGTGTGTGAGTGTGTGTGTGTGTGTGTGTGTGCGTGCGTGTGTGTGTGTGTGTGTGTGTGTGTGTGTGTGTGTGTGTGTGTGTGTGTGTGTGTGTGTGCGTGTGTGTGTGTGTGTGTGTGTGTGTGTGTGTGTGTGTGTGTGAGTTTGTGTGTGTGTGGTGTGTGAGTCTGTGTGAGTGTGTGTTGTGTGAGTCCGAGTGTGTGTGTGGTATGTGAGTCCGTGTGAGTGTGTGTGTGTGTGTGTGGTATGTGAGTCCGTGTGAGTGTGTGTGTGTGTGTGTGGTATGTGAGTCCGTGTGAGTGTGTGTGTGTGTTCACTGCTCCAGCTTGTCCTGTTCATGTCCTCTGTTCTTTTATATTAATAACCTCCAGTGTATAACATCTTCTGATAAGGAAACTGTTTTATGTGAAATGGGATTTAAAGACTCCAGCCTGTCGGTCGATTTTTACTCCACAATTCTGCTCTGGAGTTAGAGTGAGTCCCAAATAGAACCCTGTTCCATATATAGCACACTACAAGGCAAGGAGGGCCCTGGGCAAAGCTAGTGTACTATGGAATAGTGTGCCATTTGGGAGTAGGTTGTATTCTCCAGTGCTCCTACTGTCTCTGTCTGTATTCCAGGTAGCCCAGTGCCATCAGACAATGCCATCAAGCCGGAAGAGGAGACGTTTGGGGTGAGTTTATAATGACACAGGGTCTATCTCAAATAGCACACTAATCCCTACATAGGGCACTACTTTAGACCACAGTCCATAGGGCTCTGTTCAAAAGTAGTGTAGTGTCTCCTGGTTTCCACAGTACTGGGGCTGGCTAGAATCACCTGTCTCTCTGTCTGTCTCCTGGTGTCCACAGTACTGGGGCTGGCTAGAATCACCTGTCTCTCTGTCTGTCTCCTGGTGTCCACAGTACTGGGGCTGGCTAGAATCACGTGTCTCTCTGTCTGTCTCCTGGTGTCCACAGTACTGGGGCTGGCTAGAATCACCTGTCTCTCTGTCTGTCTCCTGGTGTCCACAGTACTGGGGCTGGCTAGAATCACCTGTCTCTCTCCTAACCTGTCTGTCTGTCTCCTAACCTGTCTGTCTGTCTCCTAACCTGTCTGTCTGTCTCCTAACCTGTCTGTCTGTCTCCTAACCTGTCTGTCTGTCTCCAGGTGTCGATAGCAGTAGGTCTGGCTGGTTTCACCAGTCTGTCTGTCTCCTAACCTGTCTGTCTGTCTCCTAACCTGTCTGTCTGTCTGTCTGTCTGTCTGCCTGTATCCTAACCTGTCTGTCTGTCTCCTAACCTGTCTGTCTGTCTCCTAACCTGTCTGTCTGTCTCCTAACCTGTCTGTCTGTCTCCAGGTGTCGATAGCAGTAGGTCTGGCTGGTTTCACCAGTCTGTCTGTATCCTAACCTGTCTGTCTGTCTGTCTCCTAACCTGTCTGTCTGTCTCCCAACCTGTCTGTCTGTCTCCAGGTGTCGATAGCAATAGGTCTGGCTGGTTTCACCAGTGTTCTCCTCATCGTCCTCTTCATTCTCTTCAACAAATATGGCCGAGGCAACAAGTTTGGATTGAAGGGTAAGTCATAGTGCACTACATGACCAAACGTATGTGGACACCTGCTCCTCCAACATCTCATTCCATAAATCATTGGCATTAATTAAAGTTAAATAAAGGTTAAATACAAAAAATAAAAAAATATGGAGTTGGTCGCCCTTTTGTTGCTATAACAGTCTCCACTCTTCTGGGAAGGCTTTCCACTAGATGTAGGAACATTGTTGCTATAACAGCCTCCACTCTTCTGGGAAGGCTTTCCACTAGATCATAGAACATTGCAGCTGGGACTTCCATTCAGTCACAAGAGCATTAGTGAAGTCTGGCACTGATGTTGGGTGATTAGTCCTGGCTCATCCCCAAAGGTGTTCGATGGGGTTGAGGTCAGGGCTTTGTGTAGGCCAGTCAAGTTCTTCCACGCTGATCTCGACAAACCATTTCTGTATGGATCTTGATTTGTGCACGTTGGCATTGCTGGAACAGCATGCTGAAACAGGACAGGGCCTTCCTCAAACTGTTCCCACAAAGTTGGAAGCACAGAATTGTCTAGAATGTCACTGTATGCTGCAGCGTTAAGATTTCCCTTCACTGGAACTGAGGGGCCCGAACCATGAAAAATGGCCCCAGACTGTTGCTCCTCCTCCCCCAAACTTTTATTTTTTAAAATTTGATTTCACCTTTATTTAAGCAGGTAGGCCAGTTGAGAACAAGTTCTCATTTACAACTGCGACCTGGCCAAGAATAAAGCAAAGCAGTTCGACACAAACAACAACAGCAGAGTTACACATGGAATAAACAAAGTGGCCAGCTGGTAGACTGGGGTCTGACTGGCCAGCTGGTAGACTGGGGTCTGACTGGCCAGCTGGTAGACTGGGGTCTGACTGGCCAGCTGGTAGACTGGGGTTTGACTGGGGTCTGACTGGCCAGCTGGCTGACTGGGGTCTGACTGGCCAGCTGGCTGACTGGGGTCTGACTGGCCAGCTGGCTGGCTGGGGTTTAATTGGGGTCTGACTGGGGTCTGACTGGCCAACTGGTAGACCAGGGTTTGACTGGGGTCTGACTGGCTAGCTGGCTGACTGGGGTCTGACTGGCCAGCTGGCTGACTGGGGTCTGACTGGCCAGCTGGCTGGCTGGGGTTTAATTGGGGTCTGACTGGGGTCTGACTGGCCAACTGGTAGACCAGGGTTTGACTGGGGTCTGACTGGCTAGCTGGCTGACTGGGGTCTGACTGGCCAGCTTGTAGACTGGGGTTTGATTGGGGTCTGACTGGCCAGCTGGCTGACTGGGACCTGACTGGCCAGCTGGCTGACTGGGACCATACTGGGCAGCTGGCTGACTGGGACCATACTGGGCAGCTGTCTGACTGGGACCTGACTGGGGTCTGACTGGGACCTGACTGGGGTCTGGGGTCTGACTGAGACCTGACTGGGGTCTGACTGGGGTCTGACTGGGGTCTGACTGGGACCTGACTGGGACCTGACTGGGACCTGACTGGGGTCTGACTGGGACCTGACTGGGACCTGACTGGGACCTGACTGGGGTCTGTCTCTCCGGTTGTCAGCGTCGCTGCATCACCTTCAGAAGAAAGTCGGTGGGTAAAACCCTTTTCTATATTCAGCAATATGTTTTGGACAAATGTTGCAGGGCCCAGATAACGATTATGGACAGGACCCACGATCAGATCTAGTAGCAATGGTGGAAAAGAGTAAAAATCTATTTTCCCTTCTGGCTGCGAAAAACAACTAGAAGGAAAGCTTCTTCTTTTAATCAATGATTCATTTTTTTTGTGGGAGATTAAAATGTATCTTTGACATATTCTGAAAGTTACGAAGCGTGCGGCCAATTCTATTATTTCCAGTGTGGCCATAATAATAACTGTTAAAGCTTCTGCCATTTCTAAGCTGGCTTTGGTCTCTGCATCTCCCTTTCCTTCTGCCTCCAACTCTCTCTCATGTTTTGCCCTCTATATCTTGACATTTGGAACGGAACTAGTTTCATATTTTTTATAGTATAGAGTCTATTGACGTACCGGTGCGTCAATCTAAGTAACATAATTTATAAAAACATTTATGTCTGTCAGTTTAATAAGCTGGAGATGCCTTTTCTGCATGGGCTGTGTCTCAATACACAGCATCCTCCTGTCGCCCTTCCCTATCTGAGGTGGAAAGAGTCAGATATATACCGCTGTTCATCAAACCGGTAGACATCCTGAAAATGTCTGTAGCATCCTAACGGTTTGGCCAACAAACTAATACGGTGTTCTCCGTTTTGCTGTATGACCTCCACGAGTGACTCGTCTGAAGTCCGTATGTTCTCCGTTGTGCTGTATGACCTCCACGAGTGACTCGTCTGAAGTCCGTATGTTCTCCGTTGTGCTGTATGACCTCCACGAGTGACTCGTCTGAAGTCGGTAACGCCGACGTGTCAACTTTTGTCTGAGGTGTCTGAACTGTTTTACCCCACTGTAAGAAGGGGAGACTTTCACCAACACAACGGTGTTCTCCGTTTTGTTATATTTCCCCCACCAGTGTTATGGGACTGGTCTGAAGGTAACCCTGACAAAATAATGGAAGAACGAAGGTAGTTTTGCGCCAACAACAACAAGGGGTTAAATGTGTCAAAACATTTATACACATTTCCTGAGCTTTCTTATATCTCCTAGATATATGACATACACTTCAAAAACATTTGAAACAATGATGCTGGGAGTCAGGAAGCAGGAGTCAGGAAGCAGGAGTCAGGAAGCAGGAGTCAGGAAGCAGGAGTCAGGAAGCAGGAAGACGGTGCAGTTGGTGAGTTTAATAATAAAGAACAGAGCGATACAAAACAAGAGATGAATCTTGACATGAACACAGAACCAATACTGTCTGTAGAGTGATGTTAGGGAGGGGACATGAACCAATACTATCTGTAGAGTGATGTTAGGGAGGGGAAATGAACTCAGAACCAATACTGTCTGTAGAGTGATGTTAGGGAGGGGACATGAACCAATACTGTCTGTAGAGTGATGTTAGGGAGGGGACATGAACACAGAACCAATACTTTCTGTAGAGTGATGTTAGGGAGGGGACATGAACTCAGAACCAATACTGTCTGTAGAGTGATGTTAGGGAGGGGACATGAACCAATAATGTCTGTAGAGTGATGTTAGGGAGGGGACATGAACACAGAACCAATACTGTCTGTAGAGTGATACTAGGGAGGGGACATGAACCAATACTATCTGTAGAGTGATGTTAGGGACGGGAAATGAACTCAGAACCAATACTGTCTGTAGAGTGATACTAGGGAGGGGACATGAACCACTACTGTCTGTAGAGTGATGTTAGGGAGGGGAAATGAACTCAGAACCAATACTGTCTGTAGAGTGATACTAGGGAGGGGACATGAACCACTACTGTCTGTAGAGTGATGTTAGGGAGGGGACATGAACTCAGAACCAATACTGTCTGTAGAGTGATGTTAGGGGGGGGGGGGGGCATGAACCAATACTGTCTGTAGAGTGATGTTAGGTAGGGAACATGAACCAATACTGTCTGTAGTGATACTAGGGAGGGGACATGAACTCAGAACCAATACTGTCTGTAGTGAAACTAGGGAGGGGACATGAACACAGAACCAATACTGTCTGTAGAGTGATGTTAGGGAGGGGACACAAACCAATAGTGTCTGTAGAGAAACTAAGGATGGGACATGAACCAATACTGTCTGGAGAGTGATGTTAGGGAGGGGACATGAACTCAGAACCAATACTGTCTGTAGTGATACTAGGGAGGGGACATGAACCAATACTGTCTGTAGAGTGATGTTAGGGAGGGGACATGAACCAATACTGTCTGTAGAGTGATGTTAGGGAGGGGACATGAACACAGAACCAATACTTTCTGTAGTGATACTAGGGAGGGGACATGAACACAGAACCAATACTGTCTGTAGAGTGATACTAGGGAGAGGACATGAACCAATACTGTCTGTAGAGTGATGTTAGGGAGGGGACATGAACCAGTACTGTCTGTAGAGTGATGTTAGGGAGTGGACATGAACCAACACTGTCTAGTGATACTAGGGAGTGGACATGAACACAGAACCAATACTGTCTGTAGAGTGATACTAGGGAGGGGACATAAACCAATACTGTCTGGAGAGTGATGTTAGGGAGGGAACATGAACCAATACTGTCTGTAGAGTGATGTTAGGGAGGGGACATGAACCAATATTGTCTGTAGTGATACTAGGGAGGGGACATGAACACAGAACCAATACTGTCTGTGGAGGTACTAGGGATGGGACATGAACCAATACTGTCTGTAGTGTGATGTTATGGAGGGGACATGAACACAGAACCAATACTGTCTGTAG
The DNA here is from genome assembly GCF_057628025.1 of Oncorhynchus mykiss. Taxonomy (NCBI): domain Eukaryota; kingdom Metazoa; phylum Chordata; class Actinopteri; order Salmoniformes; family Salmonidae; genus Oncorhynchus; species Oncorhynchus mykiss. Next base: position 51,790,621 of record NC_143047.1, read on the forward strand.
TGATACTAGGGAGGGGACATGAACACAGAACCAATACTGTCTGTAGAGTGATGTTAGGGAGGGGACATGAACTCAGAACCAATACTGTCTGTAGTGATACTAGGGAGGGGACATGAACCAATACTGTCTGTAGAGTGATACTAGGGAGGGGACATGAACCAATACTGTCTGTAGTGATACTAGGGACGGGACATGAACCAATACTGTCTGTAGTGATACTAGGGACGGGACATGAACCAATACTGTCTGTAGAGTGATGTTAGGGAGGGGACATGAACCAATATTGTCTGTAGTGATACTAGGGAGGGGACATGAACACAGAACCAATACTGTCTGTGGAGGTACTAGGGATGGGACATGAACCAATACTGTCTGTAGTGTGATGTTATGGAGGGGACATGAACACAGAACCAATACTGTCTGTAGTGATACTAGGGAGGGGACATGAACACAGAACCAATACTGTCTGTAGAGTGATGTTAGGGAGGGGACATGAACTCAGAACCAATACTGTCTGTAGTGATACTAGGGAGGGGACATGAACCAATACTGTCTGTAGAGTGATGTTAGGGAGGGGACATGAACCAATACTGTCTGTAGAGTGATGTTAGGGAGGGGACATGAACCAATACTGTCTGTAGTGATACTAGGGACGGGACATGAACCAATACTGTCTGTAGTGATACTAGGGACGGGACATGAACCAATACTGTCTGTAGTGATACTAGGGAGGGGACATGAACCAATACTGTCTGTAGTGATACTAGGGAGGGGACATAAACCAATACTGTCTGGAGAGTGATGTTAGGGAGGGAACATGAACCAATACTGTCTGTAGAGTGATGTTAGGGAGGGGACATGAACCAATATTGTCTGTAGTGATACTAGGGAGGGGACATGAACACAGAACCAATACTGTCTGTGGAGGTACTAGGGATGGGACATGAACCAATACTGTCTGTAGTGTGATGTTATGGAGGGGACATGAACACAGAACCAATACTGTCTGTAGTGATACTAGGGAGGGGACATGAACACAGAACCAATACTGTCTGTAGAGTGATGTTAGGGAGGGGACATGAACTCAGAACCAATACTGTCTGTAGTGATACTAGGGAGGGGACATGAACCAATACTGTCTGTAGAGTGATGTTAGGGAGGGGACATGAACCAATACTGTCTGTAGAGTGATGTTAGGGAGGGGACATGAACCAATACTGTCTGTAGTGATACTAGGGACGGGACATGAACCAATACTGTCTGTAGTGATACTAGGGACGGGACATGAACCAATACTGTCTGTAGTGATACTAGTGAAATAAAAAAATAAAAAATGTATCACCCTCTAAAAAAGTGCTTTTGGACCGTTTTTCAAAATTCTTTCATTTTTTTTGGTACATTATACATGTATAAGAACTGTATGAACATACCTTAGTCATATATTATTGTCATATTATTTTTTCTTGTCCATAAGGCATATGTTTTGTCCATTTGCAATATGATATCATAGGAAGTCATAAGTCAGTCAAAAGTCAGTGAACCATTGCCAAATGCCATAAGAAATGTCGAAATGCAATATGAACGTATTGAAAGTGCCAGATCAGGATGTTATGTCCATTTGCCATATATGATCATAGGAAATCGGTTTCAAAACCCAAAAGTCAGTGAACCATGTCCAAATGGCATTTATACTGCCCAGATGATATATATCACTATGTTAACCTTTCTAGCGTAACCCCCCATAACAGCCAGTGAAAGTGCAGGGCACCTAATTCAAAACAACAAAAATCTCATAATTAAATTTACACCATTTTAAAGATACAATTCTCTTCAATCCAGCCACAGTGTCTGATTTCAAAAAGGATTTACAGCAAAAGCACCACAAACGATTATGTTAGGTCACCACCAAGCCACAGAAAACACAGCTGTTTTTTTCAGCCAAAGGGAGGAGTCACAAAGAGCAGAAATAGAGATAAAATTAATCACTAACCTTTGATGATCTTCATCAAAACACACTCATAGGACTTCATGTTACACAATACATGTATGTTTTTGTCATGTATTGTCATGTTGTGTGTTTCTGTCCTTTCCCTTCACCCTGTCTCCCTCTGCTGGTCGTTGTTAGGTTACCTTTTCTCCCCCTCTTTCCCCCAGCTGTGCCTTGTCTCCTCCTAACTACCCATTCACCCCGTTTCCCACCTGTTCCCTTTTTCCCTCTGATTAGGTCCCTATATCTCTCTCTGTTTTTGTTCCTGTCCTTGTCGGATTCTTGTTTGTTGTGTTTCATGCCTGAGCCAGACTATCGTCATGTTTGCTGTAACCTTGTCCTGTCCTGTCGGAATCTGCCGGTCTATCTGAGCCTACCACAGTTTGGTTATTAAAGAAGCTCTGTTTAAGTTAGTTCGCTTTTGGGTCCTCATTCACTCACCGTAACAGAAGAATCCGACCAAGAATGGACCCAGCGACTTCGGATCCTCTCCACTCAGCCGTCGAGATCCAGGGAGCGATGCTAGGCAGACACGAGCAGGAATTGTCTGCTGCTCGACATGCCGTTGAGACCCTGGCCACCCAAGTCTCCAACCTCACAGAACAGGTTCACCATCTCCGCCTCGATCCACCGGCCACTTCCAGGGCTTTCGAATCTCCGGAGCCCAGAATCAATAACCCGCCGTGTTACTCTGGGGAGCCCACTGAATGCCGCTCGTTCCTCACCCAGTGTGATATTGTGTTTTCTCTCCAGCCCAACACTTACGCCAGGAGCACTGCTCGTGTCGCCTACGTCATATCTCTCCTTACTGGACGGGCTCGTGAGTGGGGCACGGCAATCTGGGAGGCAAGGGCTGAGTGTACTAACCAGTATCAGGACTTTAAGGAGGAGATGATACGGGTTTTTGATCGATCTGTTTTTGGGGAGGAGGCTTCCAGGGCCCTGTCTTCCCTATGTCAAGGCAATCGATCCATAACAGACTACTCTATTGAGTTTCGCACTCTTGCTGCCTCCAGTGGCTGGAACGAGCCGGCTTTGCTCGCTCGTCTTCTGGAGGGTCTCCGCGCAGAGGTAAAGGATGAGATTCTCTCCCGGGAGGTTCCTTCCAGCGTGGATTCCTTGATTGAACTCGCTATTCGCATTGAGCGACGGGTTGATCTTCGTCACCGAGCTCGTGGAAAGGAGCTCGCGTTCTCCGTTGCCCCCCTCTCCGCATCACTACCATCTTCCTCTGCCGGCTCGGGAGCTGAGCCTATGCAGCTGGGAGGTATCCGCGTCTCGACTAAGGAGAGGGAACGGAGAATCACCAACCGCCTCTGTCTCTATTGCGGTTCTGCTGGTCATTTTGTCACTTCATGTCCAGTAAAAGCCAGAGCTCATCAGTAAGCGGAGGGCTACTGGTGAGCGCTACTACTCCTGTCTCTCCTTCAAGATCCTGCACTACCTTGTCGGTCCATCTACGCTGGACCGGTTCGTCAGCTTCCTGCAGTGCCTTAATAGACTCTGGGGCGGAGGGCTGTTTTATGGACGAGACCTGGGCTCGGGAACATGACATTCCTCTCAGACAGTTAAGGGAGTCCACGGCCTTGTTCGCCCTGGATGGTAGTTCTCTCCCCAGGATTCAGCGTGAGACGCTACCTTTAACCCTCACTGTTTCTGGTAATCATAGCGAAACCATTTCTTTTTTGATTTTTCGTTCACCTTTTACACCTGTTGTTTTGGGCCATCCCTGGCTAGTTTGTCATAATCCTTCCATTAATTGGTCTAGTAATTCTATCCTCTCCTGGAACGTCTCTTGTCATGTGAAATGTTTAATGTCTGCTATCCCTCCTGTTTCCTCTGTCTCTTCTTCACAGGAGGAGCCTGGTGATTTGACAGGGGTGCCGGAGGAATATCACGATCTGCGCACGGTGTTCAGTCGGTCCAGGGCCACCTCTCTTCCTCCACACCGGTCGTATGATTGTAGTATTGATCTCCTTCCGGGAACCACTCCCCCCCGGGGTAGACTATACTCTCTGTCGGCTCCCGAACGTAAGGCTCTCGAGGATTATTTGTCTGTAGCTCTTGACGCCGGTACCATAGTTCCCTCCTCCTCTCCCGCCGGAGCGGGGTTTTTTTTTGTCAAGAAGAAGGACGGGTCTCTGCGCCCCTGCATAGATTATCGAGGGCTGAATGACATAACAGTTAAGAATCGTTATCCACTTCCTCTTATGTCTTCAGCCTTCGAGATCCTGCAGGGAGCCAGGTTTTTCACTAAGTTGGACCTTCGTAACGCTTACCATCTCGTGCGCATCAGGGAGGGGGACGAGTGGAAGACGGCGTTTAACACTCCGTTAGGTCACTTTGAATACCGGGTTCTTCCTTTCGGCCTCGCTAACGCTCCAGCTGTCTTTCAGGCATTAGTCAATGATGTCCTGAGAGACATGCTGAACATCTTTGTTTTCGTTTACCTTGACGATATCCTGATTTTTTCACCGTCACTCCAGATTCATCTTCAGCACGTTCGACGTGTCCTCCAGCGCCTTTTAGAGAATTGTCTTTTTGTGAAGGCTGAGAAGTGCACTTTTCATGCCTCCTCCGTCACATTTCTCGGTTCTGTTATTTCCGCTGAAGGCATTAAGATGGATCCCGCTAAGGTCCAAGCTGTCATTGATTGGCCCGCCCCTAAGTCACGCGTCGAGCTGCAGCGCTTTCTCGGCTTTGCGAACTTCTATCGTCGTTTCATCCGTAATTTCGGTCAGGTGGCAGCTCCTCTCACAGCCCTTACTTCTGTCAAGACGTGCTTTAAGTGGTCCGTTTCCGCCCAGGGAGCTTTTGATCTCCTCAAGAATCGTTTTACATCCGCTCCTATCCTTGTTACACCTGACGTCTCTAGACAGTTCGTTGTCGAGGTTGACGCGTCAGAGGTGGGCGTGGGAGCCATTCTTTCTCAGCGCTCCCTCTCTGACGACAAGGTCCACCCATGCGCGTATTTTTCTCATCGCCTGTCGCCGTCGGAACGTAACTATGATGTGGGAAACCGCGAACTGCTCGCCATCCGGTTAGCCCTAGGCGAATGGCGACAGTGGTTGGAGGGGGCGACCGTTCCTTTTGTCGTTTGGACTGACCATAGGAACCTTGAGTACATCCGTTCTGCCAAACGACTTAATGCGCGTCAGGCGCGTTGGGCGCTGTTTTTCGCTCGTTTCGAGTTCGTGATTTCTTATCGTCCGGGCTCTAAGAACACCAAGCCTGATGCTTTATCTCGTCTCTTCAGTTCTTCAGTAGCCTCCACTGACCCCGAGGGGATTCTCCCTGAGGGGCGTGTTGTCGGGTTGACTGTCTGGGGAATTGAGAGGCAGGTAAAGCAAGCGCTCACTCACACTCCGTCGCCGCGCGCTTGTCCTAGGAACCTTCTTTTCGTTCCCGTTCCTACTCGTCTGGCCGTTCTTCAGTGGGCTCACTCTGCCAAGTTAGCCGGCCACCCTGGCGTTCGGGGTACGCTTGCTTCCATTCGCCAGCGTTTTTGGTGGCCCACCCGGGAGCATGACACGCGTCGTTTCGTGGCTGCTTGTTCGGTCTGCGCGCAGACTAAGTCCGGTAACTCCCCTCCTGCCGGCCGTCTCAGGCCGCTTCCCATTCCCTCTCGACCGTGGTCTCACATCGCCTTAGATTTTGTCACCGGACTGCCTTCGTCAGCGGGGAAGACTGTTATTCTTACGGTTGTCGATAGGTTCTCTAAGGCGGCTCATTTCATTCCCCTTGCTAAGCTTCCTTCTGCTAAAGAGACGGCACAAATCATCATCGAGAATGTTTTCAGAATTCATGGCCTTCCGTCAGACGTCGTTTCGGACAGAGGTCCGCAATTCACGTCTCAATTTTGGAGGGAGTTTTGCCGTTTGATTGGGGCTTCCGTCAGTCTCTCTTCCGGCTTTCACCCCCAGTCTAACGGTCAAGCAGAACGGGCCAATCAGACTATTGGTCGCATCTTACGCAGTCTTTCTTTTCGCAACCCTGCGTCTTGGTCAGAACAGCTCCCCTGGGCAGAATACGCCCACAACTCGCTTCCTTCGTCTGCGACCGGGCTATCTCCTTTTCAGAGTAGCCTCGGGTACCAGCCTCCGCTGTTCTCATCTCAGTTGAGCCGAGTCCAGCGTCCCCTCCGCTCAGGCTTTTGTCCAACGTTGCGAGCGCACCTGGAAGAGGGTCAGGTCTGCACTTTGCCGTTATAGGACGCAGACTGTGAGGGCTGCTAATAAGCGTAGAACTAAGAGTCCTAGATATTGTCGCGGTCAGAGAGTTTGGCTCTCCACTCAGAACCTTCCCCTTAAGACGGCTTCTCGCAAGTTGACCCCGCGGTTCATTGGTCCGTTCCGTATTTCTCGGGTCATTAATCCTGTCGCAGTTCGACTTCTTCTTCCGCGATATCTTCGTCGCGTCCACCCGGTCTTCCATGTCTCCTGTGTTAAGCCCGTTCTTCGCGCCCCCGCTCGTCTTCCCCCCCCCCCCCCCCCCCCATCCTTGTCGAGGGCGCACCCATCTACAGGGTCCGCAGGATTTTGGACATGCGTCCTCGGGGCCGTGGTCACCAGTACCTCGTTGATTGGGAGGGGTACGGTCCTGAGGAGAGGAGTTGGGTTCCCTCTCGGGACGTGCTGGACCGTGCGCTGATCGAGGATTTCCTCCGTTGCCGCCAGGTTTCCTCCTCGAGTGCGCCAGGAGGCGCTCGGTGAGTGGGGGGGTACTGTCATGTATTGTCATGTTGTGTGTTTCTGTCCTTTCCCTTCACCCTGTCTCCCTCTGCTGGTCGTTGTTAGGTTACCTTTTCTCCCCCTCTTTCCCCCAGCTGTGCCTTGTCTCCTCCTAACTACCCATTCACCCCGTTTCCCACCTGTTCCCTTTTTCCCTCTGATTAGGTCCCTATATCTCTCTCTGTTTTTGTTCCTGTCCTTGTCGGATTCTTGTTTGTTGTGTTTCATGCCTGAGCCAGACTATCGTCATGTTTGCTGTAACCTTGTCCTGTCCTGTCGGAATCTGCCGGTCTATCTGAGCCTACCACAGTTTGGTTATTAAAGAAGCTCTGTTTAAGTTAGTTCGCTTTTGGGTCCTCATTCACTCACCGTAACAGTTTTGTTTGATAAAGTTCATATTTATATAAAAAAATCTGAGTCTACATTGGCACGTTACGTTCAGTAGTTCTAAAACATGCGGTGATAATGCAGAGAGCCACAACAATTTACAGAAATACTCATAATAAACATTGATAAAAATGTGACTATTATACATGGAACTTAAGATAAACTTCCCCTTAATGCAACCGCTGTGTCAGATTTCAAAAAAACTTTACGGAGAAAGCAAACCGTGCAATAATCTGAGTACAGCCTTTAGACAACAAAGCAGCCAAAAAGATACCCTCCATATTGGGTAGTCAACATTACTCAGAAATAGCATTTTAAATATTCACTTACCTTTGATGATCTTCATCATAATGCACTACCAGGAATCCCAGTTCCACCATAAATGTTTGATTTGTTCAATAATGTCAGTTATGTCCAAATATCTTCTTTTGTTAGGGCATTTGGTAAACAAATCCAAAAGCGCGTACAGGTCGCGCCGAACATTGGATGAAAAGTTCAAAAAGTTCCGTTACAGCCCGTAGAAACATGCCAACCTAAGTATGGAATCAATCTTTAGCATGTTTTTAATTAACATAGAACTTCATTAATGTTCCAACCGGACAATTCCTATGTCTGTACAATTGAAGTGGAACGAAGCTACCGTTCACGTGAGCGCGCCAGACTGGGGCTGTGGCACTCTGCCAGACCACTCACTCAAAGAGCCCTTATGAGCCCCTCCTTTAGAGTATAATCCTCAAAACAGGTTCTAAATACTGTTGACATCTAGTGGAAGCCTTGGGAAGTGAAACATAACTAATATCACCCTGTACAGTGCCTTGCGAAAGTATTCGGCCCCCTTGAACTTTGCGACCTTTGCCACATTTCAGGCTTCAAACATAAAGATATAAAACTGTATTTTTTTGTGAAGACAACAACAACAACAAGTGGGACACAATCATGAAGTGGAACGACATTTATTGGATATTTCAAACTTGTTTAACTTGTCCCACTTGTTGTTGATTCTTCACAAAAAAATACAGTTTTATATCTTTATGTTTGAAGCCTGAAATGTGGCAAAAGGTCACAAAGTTCAAGGGGGCCGAATACTTTCGCAAGGCACTGTATCTTCAATGGGGGCTGAGTTGAAAAACTACAAATCTCAGATTTCCCACTTCCTAGTTGGATTTTTCTCAGGTTTTCACCTACCATATGAGTTCTGTTATACTCACAGACATCATTCAAACAGTTTTAGAAACTTCAGAGTGTGTTCTATTCAATACTAATAAGAATATGCATATATTAGCATCTGGGACAGAGTAGGAGGCAGTTCACTCTGGGCACGCTATTCATCCAAAAGTGAAAATGCTGCCCCCTATTCCAAAAAGGTTAAGCCCTGAATACACCTAGGTCTATTTGTCATGCATGGTGAGAAAGAAGTGGGACTCTGTGGTCTTTTAACGATTTTTTGAAAAACGTCCAAAATGACCAGGGGCGCACCCTATTGGATGGGCACGGGTGGTGGGTGCTCCCTACCCAGCCGTGGACCCCTTGCACCCTTCAAAACCATTTTTAAAATGTTCTCCTTGTAACTCGTTCCAATCACCAGGCGCACGGCTGTCCATTTGCAATATGTTTCAATGTGCATTTACCATCACGAATTTGACATGCTCAAAAATACTGCAGAAATCCGAAATTGACTGGCCCAATGAACTTAGGATGGCCGGGCACTGAGAGTGGTTCCTCTCCATCGCTCGTTGTGTTGATTTCGTCATGTCCATTTTGTGATGTTTTTTCAATGTCGAATCTTATTGCAAATGTACAAAAGTCAGCCAGCAAGTCAGCATCCATCAGTCAATAAGATATCATTCTGACACCAAACTGATGCAAACTGACACCAAACCAACTTGGTCCAACTTGGTTAGAAGCCAAATATCACATATTTCAGAGCAGGTCCAAAATTCGCAGCGTCTTCTGTTTAAATTCACTCCGGATGAAAAGTGTGCCCAAACCAAAATATCCTGCTACTCAGGCCCAGAAGCTAGGATATGCATATTTGGATAGAAAACACTCTACAGTTTAAAAAACTGTTAAAAATAATGTATGTGAGTATAACAGAGCTGATATGGCAGGCGAAAACCTGAGAAAAATACAGGATGTGGGATTTATTTTGTAGTTTTCTATTGAATGCCATTACAGTATCCATTGACTTAGGACTCAAATTGCACTCCCTATGGCTTCCACTAGATGTCAAGAGTCTTTAGAAATTGTTTCAGGCTTGTATTCTGAAAAATGAGGGAATAAGACCAGTCTGACCAGTGTCCCAGAGCTTTTTAAAGCGCACGACAGAGAGCACGACTTTCTTGTTTTCTTTTTAAATTGACAAAGCTTTTGCCCGGTTGAAATGTTATTGATTATTATGACTAAAAACAACATGAGGATTGATTATAAACATCGTTTGACATGTTTTTACGAACTTTACTGATGCTTTTCGGATTTTTCGTCTGTTTGATGTGACTGCCTTTGAGCCTGTGGATTACTGAACAAAACTGAGGTTTATTGAGTAAATGGGAGTCTTGTGAGTGTAACCATATGAAGATCATCAAAGGTAAGAGATTAAGTGTATCACTATTTCTGACTTGTGTAACTCCTCTACTTGGCTGGTAACTGTTTGTAATGATTTGTCTTCTGGGCGCTGTTCTCAGATAATCGCATGGTATGCTTTCGCCGTAAAGCCTTTTTGAAATCTAACACCGTGGTTGGATTAACAAGAAGGTGATCTTTAACCCGATGTATAACACTTGTATGTTTTATGAATTTTTATAATGAGTATTTCTGTTTTTGAATTTGGCGCTCTGCAATTTCACTGGATGTTGGCCAGGTGGTACGGTAGCGTCCCACCCTCCCTACAGAGGTTAAAACATAATAAAAACATAAAACACGTAGTTACGTTCTAGCTGCGGGTCCAGTTCTGACATTGTGTAGGCCTAACTGAGGCGACCCCGAAACCTGAGTTTCAGCTTGATAGGTCATTCGAAGCCGAGCAGCAACCTTAATTGGTGCTGAAAATCCACTTTTCCCGGGCGTTGCTATGGGGTCCTTGAATGAGCTATCGGACAGAAACATTGGGGTCCGTCTCTATGGGCCGAGGCGGTGCACCCAGTCATACAACTCTGGGACTTTTCTAAATGACGTCATTTTCGTGATGGTAAAAATGAATTGAAGTTATTGCAAATGTACAAGGCTGTTTCTTGGTCTGAGAACTTTCTAGAGCCACATAACTCACCACGCACTATCGACTTGAACTCTAGAACAGGTTTCTAAAGTGTCAGAGCTCTAGGTCTGACGGTTCTTTGATAATTCGAAAAAACAACTATTGCAGGCTCTGTGTCTCTAAGCCCCACACTGTGTCACTCCATCCTTGCTATATGTGTGTGTGTGTGTGTGTGTGCGGTTTTTTTGGAAATATGATGGGAGAAATGACTGATTTACAGTTCATGAGGGTTGCCTAACCACACATATGAAGTTTTGGAAAGAGCTAACCTTTTAAACCCTTCGAAACAGCCTCTATGACCCCAATTTAAGGCACTTCCGGTTGATACAGGAAGCTGAAAGTGAACACATATCCTCCTTGGGGTAGGCTCTGACAAAATATTGAGCTTTAAGTCTTTACATTAAGAACTGACTGATTTACAGAGGGTTGAATGAGTGTGTGTTATTTCAGAAAATCACAAATTTCGCAGCGCTCCGAACCCACCTTAACGGATTCGTTTGAACACGCTGCAACTGGATCTAACACATTTCATTGACCATCACCAATTGTACATTGTACGATTTCTCGTAAATTACAAAAAATAAATGGCTGATTCTTTTTTTCCTGACACCGTAGGTTCATGTACTTTGATGTGAGCCGGTCAAATTAGCACTTTATTTTCATTTTTTACCTTTAATCCCATAAAAATGGACTTAACTCAAAAAGCGTTGAGGCCTCAACATCATCTTGTTTCTGGGCTAACAGCCCATTAGTCCAAACCTATGCTCACCAAGTTTCATCTTCGAAGTCTTTTCCATTTAGGAGAAATGGCCATGTCGTGATTGGTGATGTTTTGTACATTTGCAATAAGATTCCATACACCATCTGGTGGAATTTACCATGACAGAGGAAAAATGACCATCATTTAAAAAATGTGTAAAACGGAAACCGAATGTCCGAGAGACTTCGTTTGACTTCCCGGAAGATCTAGCTCTGGTGCATGGCCCGCCACCATCGTCAATTTTTTAAAAGCATTCACGGACGCCTAGTAAGGGACTGTACATTTGCAATATGGAGATTCTCATCGCTTATACAGCAAATGCCGAAAAGTGCCCTTCATGTATGGAGGACTTCTGACCAGGGGCTATAGGGCTCTGGTCACATGACTTCCTGTTCTCTTCATAGTGGAGGACTGCTAAATAATATTCAGGTGTTAACTCCAACAAACACAAGTCACAACTTCTATAGGAGGGTTTTGTCTCTGAGAAATACTCACTCTAAAGCCAACAACTACAACTGTAAAACAGTGTCTCTCACACCGCAGTCTGACTTCCTGCTAAGGGACAGAACTTGACTGGAGAAAGTTGCACTGTTTCATTGTGTGTGTTTCTTTAGAGTACATCAGAGTTGATCTGATGGAAGACCTCTGCTCTTAGTCTGCTTCCCAGATGGCACCCTATCCTCTATATACTGCATTACCTTGGACCGGCGCCCTGGTTAAAAGTAGTGCACTGAATACGGTGCAAATTGGGACACAAGCTTAGATATATTCTACTGGAGATATGCTGTCTCAGAACCCAATTCACAGCTACTGCATCTTATAAAACTCCTTCCAGAGACCACAGGGACGTTTTCTTCAGCGTCAGAACCCATTCACAGCTACTGCAACTTATATAACTCCTTCCAGAGACCACAGGGAGGTTTTCTTCAGCGTCAGGTAGCATTGATCCAGTCTGCAGGATGTTATCACTCAACAGCCCAACTTCTCCTGTTCTCCCATCCTCCCTTTACCTCTTCTCTGTAATCTGGCCCTCCCAGGGAGACATTTCTGAGTGGGTTCTGAGTTGGGAGCCAGACAGGAACGTAGTGCTGTAGCATTGTGCAGAGCTGGACAAAAATATTATATATAGGAAATAGGTTGCGATTTGGGATGTAACCTCTGAGTGTGTAGTGGAGCCGTAGTGCTCATAGTTCAGAGAACTGAAACTTTTCAAATGATCAAACTCCTTCCAGAGACCATAGGGAGGTTTTTATCAGACGCCAGGTAGCATTGATGCGGTCTGCAGGATGTTGACTACTTTGACCAGAGCCAATAAGGTACTATTGGACCCAGAACATCTACAGCCTCTGATTGTGAGTGGGTATTGGACCCAGAATATCTACAGCCTCTGATTGTGAGTGGGTATTGGACCCAGGCCGTCTACAGCCTCTGATTGTGAGTGGGTATTGACCCAGGCCATCCACAGCCTCTGATTGTGAGTGGGTAATGGACCCAGGCCATCTACAGCCTCTGATTGTGAGTGGGTATTGGACCCAGAACATCTAAAGCCTCTGATTGTGAGTGGGTACTGACCCAGGCCATCCACAGCCTCTGATTGTGAGTGGGTAATGGACCCAGGCCATCCACAGCCTCTGATTGTGAGTGGGTAATGGACCCAGGCCGTCTACAGCCTCTGATTGTGAGTGGGTATTGGACCCAGAACATCTATAGCCTCTGATTGTGAGTGGGTATTGGACCCAGGCCGTCTACAGCCTCTGATTGTGAGTGGGTATTGACCCAGGCCATCCACAGCCTCTGATTGTGAGTGGGTAATGGACCCACACCATCTACAGCCTCTGATTGTGAGTGGGTATTGGACCCAGAACATCTAAAGCCTCTGATTGTGAGTGGGTATTGACCCAGGCCATCCACAGCCTCTGATTGTGAGTGGGTAATGGACCCAGGCCATCCACAGCCTCTGATTGTTAGTGGGTAATGGACCCAGGCCGTCTACAGCCTCTGATTGTGAGTGGGTATTGGACCCAGAACATCTACAGCCTCTGATTGTGAGTGGGTATTGGACCCAGGCCGTCTACAGCCTCTGATTGTGAGTGGGTCATGGACCCAGGCCACCTACAGCCTCTGATTGTGAGTGGGTATTGACCCAGGCCATCCACAGCCTCTGATTGTGAGTGGGTAATGGACCCAGGCCATCCACAGCCTCTGATTGTTAGTGGGTAATGGACCCAGGCCGTCTACAGCCTCTGATTGTGAGTGGGTATTGGACCCAGAACATCTACAGCCTCTGATTGTGAGTGGGTATTGGACCCAGGCCGTCTACAGCCTCTGATTGTGAGTGGGTCATGGACCCAGGCCACCTACAGCCTCTGATTGTGAGTGGGTATTGGACCCAGAACATCTACAGCCTCTGATTGTGAGTGGGTAATGGACCCAGACCGTCCACAGCCTCTGATTGTGAGTGGGTATTGGACCCAGGCCGTCTACAGCCTCTGATTGTGAGTGGGTCATGGACCCAGGCCGTCTACAGCCTCTGATTGTGAGTGTGTTTTGAACCAGGCCGTCTACAGCCTCTGATTGTGAGTGGGTATTGAACTAGGCCATCTATAGCCTCTGATTGTGTTGTGGGTATTGGATCCAGGCCATCTACAGCCTCTGATTGTGAGTTGGTATTGGATCCAGGCAAACTACAGCCTCTAATTGTGATTGCGTATTGGATCCTGGCCATCTACAGCCTCTGATTGTGATTGGGTATTGAACTAGGCCATCTACAGCCTCTGATTGTGAGTTGGTATTGGATCCAGGCCATCTACAGCCTCTGATTGTGAGTGAGTAATGGACCCAGGCCGTCTACAGCCTCTGATTGTGAGTGTGTTTTGACCCAGGCCGTCCACATCCCAGAGGCCACTGCTGTCGATCAGATCTCTTTTTATTCTATGCCAGGGCTTCTTTAATACATCAGATGTTTTCTCCTATTCATCATCCTTTTCTGCCATATTTATTTAAAGTGGCTGAGTCTTCAGACAGAACCTCAAGTGGTTTAAAATGGTCACTTCACATAACGCCCAGGAGACTGATGTTGTTCTATCACCTCTCTGAACTGGAGGGTTGAGATGCTGGCCCTGATGATAGGATTATGACCTAAATGTCACCCTATTCTCTACATAGTGCACTACTTACGATGGGACTCTGGTCATAAGTAGTGCACTATTTTCAGTAGGGAATAGGGTGAATGTTTGGGACGTAAATGAGGACTGTATGACTGGATCTATATGATTATTTACTCAGTTGTCAAGGTGACGAGAAGGCTATACCTTGTGGTTGAATCAGCTCCAATATCACCCTGTCATTCTCTACCTAAATCAGCTCCAATATCACCCTGTCATTCTCTAGCTAAATCAGCTCCAATATCACCCTGTCATTCTCTAGCTAAATCAGCTCCAATATCACCCTGTCATTATGTCACTAAATCAGCTCCAATATCACCCTGTCATTCTCTCACTAAATCAGCTCCAATATCACCCTGTCATTATGTCACTAAATCAGCTCCAATATCACCCTGTCATTCTCTAACTGAATCAGCACCAATATCACCCTGTCATTATGTCACTAAATCAGCTCCAATATCACCCTGTCATTCTCTCACTAAATCAGCTCCAATATCACCCTCGCATTATGTCACTAAATCAGCTCCAATATCATCCTGTCATTGTCACTAAATCAGCTCCAATATCACCCTGTCATTCTCTCACTAAATCAGCCCCAATTTCACCCTGTCATTATGTCACTAAATCAGCTCCAATATCACCCTGTCATTCTCTAACTAAATCAGCTCCAATATCACCCTGTCATTACGTCACTAAATCAGCTCCAATATCATCCTGTCATTCTCTAGCTAAATCAGCTCCAATATCACCCTGTCATTATGTTACTAAATCAGCTCCAATATCACCCTGTCATTATGTCACTAAATCAGCTCCAATATCACCCTGTCATTCTCTAACTGAATCAGCTCCAATATCACCCTGTCATTATGTCACTAAATCAGCTCCAATATCACACTGTCATTCACTCACTAAATCAGCTCCAATATCACCCTGTCATTACGTCACTAAATCAGCTCCAATATCATCCTGTCATTGTCACTAAATCAGCTCCAATATCACCCTGTCATTCTCTCACTAAATCAGCTCCAATATCACCCTGTCATTATGTCACTAAATCAGCTCCAATATCACCCTCGCATTATGTCACTAAATCAGCTCCAATATCATCCTGTCATTGTCACTAAATCAGCTCCAATATCACCCTGTCATTCTCTCACTAAATCAGCCCCAATTTCACCCTGTCATTATGTCACTAAATCAGCTCCAATATCACCCTGTCATTACGTCACTAAATCAGCTCCAATATCATCCTGTCATTCTCTAGCTAAATCAGCTCCAATATCACCCTGTCATTATGTTACTAAATCAGCTCCAATATCACCCTGTCATTATGTCACTAAATCAGCTCCAATATCACACTGTCATTCTCTCACTAAATCAGCTCCAATATCACCCTGTCATTACGTCACTAAATCAGCTCCAATATCATCCTGTCATTGTCACTAAATCAGCTCCAATATCACCCTGTCATTCTCTCACTAAATCAGCTCCAATATCACCCTGTCATTATGTCACTAAATCAGCTCCAATATCACCCTGTCATTCTCTAACTAAATCAGCTCCAATATCACCCTGTCATTCTCTACCTGAATCAGCTCCAATATCACCCTGTCATTATGTCACTAAATCAGCTCCAATATCACCCTGTCATTCTCTCACTAAATCAGCTCCAATATCACCCTGTCATTATGTTACTAAATCAGCTCCAATATCACCCTGTCATTCTCTCACTACATCAACCCCAATATCACCCTGTCATTGTCACTAAATCAGCTCCAATATCACCCTGTCATTCTCTAACTGAATCAGCTCCAATATCACCCTGTAATTCTCCAACTGAATCAGCTCCAATATCACCCTGTCATTCTCTAACTGATTCAGCTCCAATATCACCCTGTCATTCTCTAACTGAATCAGCTCCAATATCACCCTGTCATTCTCTCACTAAATCAACTCCAATATCACCCTGTCATTCTCTCGCTAAATCAGCTCCAATATCACCCTGTCATTCTGGATGTTATTTTCTGTCCTCTTAGATGTTATTTTCCTTCCTCTCGGTTGTTATTTTCCTTCCTCTCGGTTGTTATTTTCCTTCCTCTCGGTTGTTATTTTCTGTCCTCTTGGATGTTATTTTCTGTCCTCTTGGATGTTATTTTCTGTCCTCTTGGATGTTATCTTCTGTCCTCTTGGATGTTATTTCCTGTCCTCTTGGATGTTATTTTTCTTCCTCTTGGATGATCTTTCCCTTCCTCTTGGATGATCTTTCCCTTCCTCTTGGATGATCTTTCCCTTCCTCTTGGATGATCTTTCCCTTCCTCTTGGATGATCTTTCCCTTCCTCTTGGATGATCTTTCCCTTCCTCTTGGATGATCTTTCCCTTCCTCTTGGATGATCTTTCCCTTCCTATTGGATGTCCTTTCCCTTCCTCTTGGATGTTCTTTCCCTTCCTATTGGATGATCTTTCCCTTCCTCTTGGATGTTATTTCCTTCCTCTTGGATGATCTTTCCCTTCCTCTCGGTTGTTATTTTCCATTCTCTTGGATGTCCTTTCCCTTCCTCTCGGTTGTTATTTTCCATTCTCTTGGATGTCCTTTCCCTTCCTCTCGGTTGTTATTTTCCATCCTCTTGGATGTCCTTTCCCTTCCTATCGGTTGTTATTTTCCATCCTCTTGGATGTCCTTTCCCTTCCTCTCGGTTGTTATTTTCCGTCCTCTCAGAATATGAAGGCTGTCAGAGTGCACATTGTGAGCCTGTGACTCACTGATGATACAGAGACTGGCTCCGGTACTGCCAAGCTGGAGAAACAAAAACAGATTTTCAGGGATTGATCGAAGATGGGACATTACGGTGTACTGACACACTAGGAAGATGGTGGCGAACTTCAAAACTGTCCAGATTGACCTGAGAAAACGTACAGATTGACCTGAGAAAACGTACAGATTGACCTGAGAAAACGTACAGATTGACCTGAGAAAACGTACAGATTGCTAAACTGCCTCAGACACAGCTAAGAGTTAAACATTGCTTAGCATATAGAGATATATTACATAAAAAATGCTCCAATTGTGGTTAAAGAGATTTCCATGTGTTGTGGTTCTGCAGGCCTTCGGCTACATAACTGTAAAGCACTTTGTGATGACTGCTGATGTAAAAAGGGCTTTATATTTATTCAATTTATTAACTTTGTCTTCCTCTTCAAGGGCCGGTGGCGGCGATCAGTGGTGAGGAAGACTCTGCCAGTCCTCTTCATCACGTCAACCATGGCATCATCACACCCTGTACCCTCAACGGCGAGGCTGACGAGGTGGTTATAGGAATGACCCATATACCTGTTATAGAGAAACCACAGTACTTCAGACACGGACACGACTGCAACACACCCACCAC
Organism: Oncorhynchus mykiss; assembly: GCF_057628025.1. Lineage (NCBI taxonomy): Eukaryota > Metazoa > Chordata > Actinopteri > Salmoniformes > Salmonidae > Oncorhynchus > Oncorhynchus mykiss. The sequence goes on from NC_143047.1 coordinate 51,808,286, forward strand.
CTGTAAGTACTCTCTCTCTCTCTCTCTCTCTCTCTCTCCCTCTCTCTGTCTCTCTCTCTCTCTCTGTCTCTCTCTCTCTCTCTCTCTCTCTCTGTCTCTCTCTATCTCTCTCTCTCTGTCTCTCTGTCCCTCTCTCTGTCTATCTCTGTCTCTGTCTTTCTCTCTCTCTCTCTCTCTCGCTCTCTCTCTCTGTCGCCCCCTCTCTCTCTCTCTCTCTTTCTGTCCCTCTCTCTCTCTCTGTCCCTATCTCTCTGTCCCTCTCTCTATCTCTCTGTCTCTCTCTCTCTGTCCCTATCTCTCTGTCCCACTCTCTCTCTGTCCCTCTCTCTGTCCCTCTCTCTCTCTCTCTGGCCCTCTCTCTGTCCCTCTCTCTGTCTCTCTCTCTGTCTCTCTCTCTCTCTCTCTCTCTCTCTCTCTCTCTCTGTCTTTCTCTCTCTACTAGATGTTGGAACATTGCTGCAGGGACTTGCTTCCATTCAGCCAGAATAGAGTTTGTGAGGTTGGGCACTGATGTTGGGGGTGATTAGGCCTGGCTCGTAGTCGGCGTTCCAATTCATCCCAATGGGATTGAGGTCAGGGCTCTGCGCAGGCCGGTCAAGTTCTTCCACACAGATCTCAACAAACCATTTCTGTATGGACCTCGCTTTGTGCATAGGGGCATTGTCATGCTGAAACAGGAAAGGGCCTTCCCCAAACTGTTACCACAAAGTTGGAAGCACAGAATTGTCTAGAATGTCACTGTATGCTGTAGTGTTACGATTTCCCTTCACTGGAACTAAGGGGTCCGAACCATGAAAAACAGCCCCAGAACATTATTCCTCCTCCACCAAACTTTACAGTTGGCACTATGCATTGGGGCAGGTAGGGTTCTCCTGAAATCCGCCAAACCCAGATTCGTCTGTCGAACTGCCAGATGGTGAAGTGTGATTCATCACTCCAGAGAACGAGTTTCCACTGCTCCAGAGTTCAATGGCGGAAAGCTTTACACCACTCCAGCCAACGCTTGGCATTGCGCATGGTGATCTTAGGCTTGTGTGATGCTGCTCGGACATGGAAATCCATTTCATCAAGCTCCCGACAGACGGTTCTTGTGCTGACGTTGCTTCTAGAGGCAGTTTGGTAACTCGGTAGTGAGTGTTGCAACCGAGTACCAACTATTTATACATGCTACGCGCTTCAGCACTCAGCGGTCCCGTTCTGTGAGCTTGTGTGGCCTTGCACTTCACAGCTGTTGCTCCTAGACGTTTCCACTTCACAATAACAGCACTTACAGTTGACCGGGCAGCTCTAGCAGGGCAGAAATTTGATGAACTGACTTTTTGGAAAGATGGCATCCTATGACGGTGCCATGTTGAAAGTCACTGAGCTCCTCAGTAAGGCCATTCTACTGCCAATGTTTGTCTATGGAGATTGCATGGCGGTGTGCTGGAGTTGATACACCTGTCAGCAACGGGTGTGGCTGAAATAGCCAAATCCACTCATTTGAATATACTCAAAACTTTAGTATGTATAGGGTATTTCTCTGGTCTTGAAACACCAGAATGTAGCCTTGGCCACTTCTCATACTTATGCTAATTAAAGCATTTCAGTTTGGTTTCATTTGTTTCCATTGTTCATCTCCTGTGTATTCCTCACCACGAAAGGTTTTGAATTAATATCTAAAATCATTTGATATTTTGTTGTATTTTTCTCAATTAAATATCAGTTCTGAAAGTACTTGGACCAGACTAATTCAGAGGCCCAGTTAGTTAGTTCCTCTGCCAATCACCAGACTAATTCAGAGACCCAGTTAGTTAGTTACTCTGCCAATCACCAGAACTAATGCTTGATTCCTTCCTTTCTATTTCCGACTCTCAGATCTCAGGGAGTTAGGCTTGTATCCCAAAGGGCACCCTGTTCCCTACGTAGTGGACTAGTCCTATATACTGTGCTATCTGAAGAGCAGAGCACGCTGGGTATTGATCTTAGACACTCATTTTCCTCAGTGATGTGCTATCTGAAGAGCAGGGCAGGCTGGGTATTGATCTTAGACACTCTTTGATCAGTCTGCATAAGTACAGTAAAAACGATTCCCTAATGGCACCCTATTCCCTACATAGTGCACTCCTCCAGGGCTCTTTTCAAAAGTAGTGCACTGTGTAGGGAATGGTTTACCATTTGGAACGTAGGCCTATATAAAACTGGTTTGGCTAAGCTCCCTTCCTCTCTAATTGGAATGAATGTAAACATAATTTCCCAGTTGGAAATATGAGTTTCAGGAGGAATTCACCATCTGCGTCTCAGCTGGTTATCTTTCCTTTAAAAGAGTATCCTCAGGCAGAGAGGGGTTTAGTGCCTCTGCTCTACAGAGGTACGTCATCATACAGGCCCAAATTACAACCTATTCTAGTGGACTACTTTTGAGCAGAACTTAATGGGCCCTGGTCAACAGTAGGAATAGGGCTCTGGTCTAAAGTAGTGCACTATGTAGGGAATAGGGCTCTGGTCTAAAGTAGTGCCACTACATAGGGAATAGGTCTCTGGTCTATAGTAGTACCACAATATAGGGAATAGGGCTCTGGTCTAAAGTAGTGCACTATGTAGGGAATAGGGTCCCATTCGAGTTTATCATCTTCTTTAGACAGCACCACCACTCTATATCAGACAGCACCACCACTCTATATCAGACAGCACCACAACTCTATGTCCGACAGCACCACCACTCTACATCAGACAGCACCACCACTCTATATCAGACAGCACCACCACTCTACATCAGACATCACCACCACTCTATATCAAACAGCACCACCACTCTATATCAGACAGCACCACCACCACTCGATATCAAACAGCACCACCACCACACTATATAAGACAGCACCACCACTCTTTATCAGACAGTACCACCACTCTATATCAGACAGCACCACCACTCGATATCAGACAGCACCACCACCACTCTATATCAGACAGCACCACTCTATATCAGACAGCACCACCACTCTATATCAGACAGCACCACCACCACTCTATATCAGACAGCACCACCACTCTATATCAGACAGCACCACCACTCTAAATCAGACAGTACCACCACTCTTTATCAGACAACACCACCACCACCACTCTATATCAGACAGCACCACCACTCTATATCAGACAGCACCACCACTCGATATCAGACAGCACCACCACCACTCTATATCAGACAGCACCACCAACACTTTATATCAGGCAGCACCACTCCATATCAGACAGCACCACCACTCTATCAGACAACACCACCACTATGTCAGACAACACCACCACTATATCAGACAACACCACCACTCTATATCAGACAACACGACCACCACTCTATATCAGACAACACCACCACCACTCTATATCAGACAGCACCACCACTCTATCAGACAACACCACAACTCTATATCAGACAGCACCACCACTATATCAGACAGCACCACCACTCTATATCAGACAGCACCACCACTCTATACCAGACAGCACCACCACTCTATATCAGACAACACCACCACTCTATGTCAGACAGCACCACCACTCGATATCAGACAGCACCACCACCACCACTCTATATCAGACTGCACCACCACTCTGTATCAGACAGCACCACCACTCTATATCAGACAGCACCACCACCACTCTATATCAGACAACACCACCACTATATCAGACAGCACCACCACTCTATATCAGAAAACACCACCACTCTATATCAGACAACACCACTCTATATCAGACAGCACCACCACTCTATATCAGACAACACCACCACTCTATATCAGAGAGCACCACCACTATATCAGACAGCACCACCACTCTATATCAGACAGCACCACCACTCTATACCAGAGAGCACCACCACTCTATATCAGACAACACCACCACTCTATGTCAGACAGCACCACCACTCTATATCAGAAAACACCACCACTCTATATCAGACAACACCACCACCACTCTATATCAGACAGCACCACCACTTTATATCAGACAACACCACCACTCTATATCAGAGAGCACCACCACTATATCAGACAGCACCACCACTCTGTATCAGACAGCACCACCACTCTATATCAGACAGCACCACCACCACTCTATATCAGACAACACCACCACTCTATATCAGACAACACCACCACTCTACATCGGACAGCACCACCACCACTCTATATCAGACAACACCACCACTCTATATCAGATAGCACCACTCTATATCAGACAGCACCACCACTCTATATCAGACAACATCACCACTCTATATCAGACAGCACCACCACTCTATATCAGACAACACCACCACTATATCAGACAGCACCACCACCACTCTAGGGAATAGGGCTCTGGTCTAAAGTAGTGCACTATGTAGGGAATAGGGTCCCATTCAAGTTTATCATCTTCTTTAGACAGCACCACCACTCTATATCAGACAGCACCACCACTCTATATCAGACAGCACCACAACTCTATGTCCGACAGCACCACCACTCTACATCAGACAGCACCACCACTCTATATCAGACAGCACCACCACTCTACATCAGACAGCACCACCACCACTCGATATCAGACTGCACCACCACCACTCTATATAAGACAGCACCACCACTCTTTATCAGACAGTACCACCACTCTATATCAGACAGCACCACCACTCGATATCAGACAGCACCACCACCACTCTATATCAGACAGCACCACTCTGTATCAGACAGCACCACCACTCTATATCAGACAGCACCACCACTACTCTATATCAGACAGCACCACCACTCTATATCAGACAGCACCATCACTCTATATCAGACAACACCACCACCACTCTATATCAGACAGCACCACCACTCTACATCAGACAGCACCACCACTCTACATCAGACAGCACCACCACTCTATATCAGACAGCACCACCACTCTATATCAGACAGCACCACCACTCTATATCAGACAGCACCACAACTCTATGTCCGACAGCACCACCACTCTACATCAGACAGCACCACCACTCTATATCAGACAGCACCACCACTCTACATCAGACATCACCACCACTCTATATCAAACAGCACCACCACTCTATATCAGACAGCACCACCACCACTCGATATCAAACAGCACCACCACCACTCTATCAGACAACACCACCACTATGTCAGACAACACCACCACTATATCAGACAACACCACCACTCTATATCAGACAACACGACCACCACTCTATATCAGACAACACCACCACCACTCTATATCAGACAGCACCACCACTCTATCAGACAACACCACAACTCTATATCAGACAGCACCACCACTCTATATCAGACAGCACCACCACTCTATACCAGACAGCACCACCACTCTATATCAGACAACACCACCACTCTATGTCAGACAGCACCACCACTCGATATCAGACAGCACCACCACCACCACTCTATATCAGACTGCACCACCACTCTGTATCAGACAGCACCACCACTCTATATCAGACAGCACCACCACCACTCTATATCAGACAACACCACCACTATATCAGACAGCACCACCACTCTATATCAGAAAACACCACCACTCTATATCAGACAACACCACTCTATATCAGACAGCACCACCACTCTATATCAGACAACACCACCACTCTATATCAGAGAGCACCACCACTATATCAGACAGCACCACCACTCTATATCAGACAGCACCACCACTCTATACCAGAGAGCACCACCACTCTATATCAGACAACACCACCACTCTATGTCAGACAGCACCACCACTCTATATCAGAAAACACCACCACTCTATATCAGACAACACCACCACCACTCTATATCAGACAGCACCACCACTTTATATCAGACAACACCACCACTCTATATCAGAGAGCACCACCACTATATCAGACAGCACCACCACTCTGTATCAGACAGCACCACCACTCTATATCAGACAGCACCACCACCACTCTATATCAGACAACACCAACACTCTATATCAGACAACACCACCACTCTACATCGGACAGCACCACCACCACTCTATATCAGACAACACCACCACTCTATATCAGATAGCACCACTCTATATCAGACAGCACCACCACTCTATATCAGACAACATCACCACTCTATATCAGACAGCACCACCACTCTATATCAGACAACACCACCACTATATCAGACAGCACCACCACCACTCTAGGGAATAGGGCTCTGGTCTAAAGTAGTGCAATATGTAGGGAATAGGGTCCCATTCGAGTTTATCATCTTCTTTAGACAGCACCACCACTCTATATCAGACAGCACCACCACTCTATATCAGACAGCACCACAACTCTATGTCCGACAGCACCACCACTCTACATCAGACAGCACCACCACTCTATATCAGACAGCACCACCACTCTACATCAGACATCACCACCACTCTATATCAAACAGCACCACCACTCTATATCAGACAGCACCACCACCACTCGATATCAGACAGCACCACCACCACTCTATATAAGACAGCACCACCACCCTTTATCAGACAGTACCACCACTCTATATCAGACAGCACCACCACTCGATATCAGACAGCACCACCACCACTCTATATCAGACAGCACCACTCTGTATCAGACAGCACCACCACTCTATATCAGACAGCACCACCACTACTCTATATCAGACAGCACCACCACTCTATATCAGACAGCACCACCACTCTATATCAGACAACACCACCACCACTCTATATCAGACAGCACCACCACTCTACATCAGACAACACCACCACTCTACATCAGACAGCACCACCACTCTATATCAGACAGCACCACCACTCTAAATCAGACAGTACCACCACTCTTTATCAGACAACACCACCACCACCACTCTATATCAGACAGCACCACCACTCTATATCAGACAGCACCACCACTCGATATCAGACAGCACCACCAACCCTCTATATCAGACAGCACCACCAACACTCTATATCAGGCAGCACCACTCCATATCAGACAGCACCACCACTCTATCAGACAACACCACCACTATATCAGACAACACCACCACTATATCAGACAACACCACCACACTATATCAGACAACACGACCACCACTCTATATCAGACAACACCACCACCACTCTATATCAGACAGCACCACCACTCTATCAGACAACACCACAACTCTATATCAGGCAGCACCACTACTATATCAGACAGCACCACCACTCTATATCAGACAGCACCACCACTCTATACCAGACAGCACCACCACTCTATATCAGACAACACCACCACTCTATGTCAGACAGCACCACCACTCGATTTTAGACAGCACCACCATCACTCTATATCAGACTGCACCACCACTCTGTATCAGACAGCACCACCACTCTATATCAGACAGCACCACCACCACTCTATATCAGACAACACCACCACTATATCAGACAGCACCACCACTCTATATCAGAAAACACCACCACTCTATATCAGACAACACCACCACCACTCTATATCAGACAGCACCACCACTCTATATCAGACAACACCACCACTCTATATCAGAGAGCACCACCACTATATCAGACAGCACCACCACTCTATATCAGACAGCACCACTCTATATCAGACAACACCACCACCACTCTATATCAGACAGCACCACCACTCTATATCAGACAACACCACCACTCTATATCAGAGAGCACCACCACTATATCAGACAGCACCACCACTCTATATCAGACAGCACCACCACCACTCTATATCAGACACCACCACCACTCTATATCAGACAGCACCACCACTCTATCAGACAACACCACAACTCTATATCAGACAGCACCACTACTATATCAGACAGCACCACCACTCTATATCAGACAGCACCACCACTCTATACCAGACAGCACCACCACTCTATATCAGACAACACCACCACTCTATGTCAGACAGCACCACCACTCGATTTTAGACAGCACCACCATCACTCTATATCAGACTGCACCACCACTCTGTATCAGACAGCACCACCACTCTATATCAGACAGCACCACCACCACTCTATATCAGACAACACCACCACTATATCAGACAGCACCACCACTCTATATCAGAAAACACCACCACTCTATATCAGACAGCACCACCACTCTATATCAGACAACACCACCACTCTATATCAGAGAGCACCACCACTATATCAGACAGCACCACCACTCTATATCAGACAGCACCACTCTATATCAGACAACACCACCACCACTCTATATCAGACAGCACCACCACTCTATATCAGACAACACCACCACTCTATATCAGAGAGCACCACCACTATATCAGACAGCACCACCACTCTATATCAGACAGCACCACCACCACTCTATATCAGACAACACCACCACTCTATATCAGACAGCACCACCACTCGATATCAGACAGCACCACCACCACTCTATATCAGACAACACCACAACTCTATATCAGATAGCACCACTCTATATCAGACAGCACCACCACTCTATATCAGACAACACCACCACTCTATATCAGACAGCACCACCACTATATCAGACAACACCACCACTATATCAGAGAGCACCACCACTCTATATCAGACAGCACCACCACTCTATATCAGACAACACCACCACTATATCAGACAGCACCACCACCACTCTATATCAGAAAACACCACCACTCTATATCAGACAACACCACCACCACTCTATATCAGACAGCACCACCACTCTATATCAGACAACACCACCACTCTATATCAGAGAGCACCACCACTATATCAGACAGCACCACCACTCTATATCAGACAGCACCACCACTCTATACCAGAGAGCACCACCACTCTATATCAGACAACACCACCACTCTATGTCAGACAGCACCACCACTCTATGTCAGACAGCACCACCACCACTCTATATCAGACAACACCACCACTCTACATCAGACAGCACCACCACCACTCTATATCAGACAACACCACCATTCTATATCAGACAGCCCCACTCTATATCAGACAGCACCACGACTCTATATCAGACAGCACAACTCTATATCAGACAGCACCACCACCACTCGATATCAGACAGCACCACGACTCTAGATCAGACAGCACAACTCTATATCAGACAGCCCCACCACCACTCGATATCAGACAGCACCACCACTCTACATCAGACAGCACTACCACCACTCGATATCAGACAGCACCACCACTCTATATCAGACAACACCACCACTCGATATCAGACAGCACCACTCTATATCAGACAGCACCACCACTCTATATCAGACAACACCACCACTCTATATCAGAGAGCACCACCACTATATCAGACAGCACCACCACTCTATATCAGACAGCACCACCACTCTATACCAGAGAGCACCACCACTCTATATCAGACAACACCACCACTCTATATCAGACAGCACCACCACCACTCTACATCAGACAACACCACCACCACTCTATATCAGACAGCACCACCACTCTACATCAGACAACACCACCACTCTACATCAGACAGCACCACCACTCTATATCAGACAGCACCACCACTCTAAATCAGACAGTACCACCACTCTTTATCAGACAACACCACCACCACCACTCTATATCAGACAGCACCACCACTCTATATCAGACAGCACCACCACTCGATATCAGACAGCACCACCAACCCTCTATATCAGACAGCACCACCAACACTCTATATCAGGCAGCACCACTCCATATCAGACAGCACCACCACTCTATCAGACAACACCACCACTATATCAGACAACACCACCACTATATCAGACAACACCACCACACTATATCAGACAACACGACCACCACTCTATATCAGACAACACCACCACCACTCTATATCAGACAGCACCACCACTCTATCAGACAACACCACAACTCTATATCAGGCAGCACCACTACTATATCAGACAGCACCACCACTCTATATCAGACAGCACCACCACTCTATACCAGACAGCACCACCACTCTATATCAGACAACACCACCACTCTATGTCAGACAGCACCACCACTCGATTTTAGACAGCACCACCATCACTCTATATCAGACTGCACCACCACTCTGTATCAGACAGCACCACCACTCTATATCAGACAGCACCACCACCACTCTATATCAGACAACACCACCACTATATCAGACAGCACCACCACTCTATATCAGAAAACACCACCACTCTATATCAGACAACACCACCACCACTCTATATCAGACAGCACCACCACTCTATATCAGACAACACCACCACTCTATATCAGAGAGCACCACCACTATATCAGACAGCACCACCACTCTATATCAGACAGCACCACTCTATATCAGACAACACCACCACCACTCTATATCAGACAGCACCACCACTCTATATCAGACAACACCACCACTCTATATCAGAGAGCACCACCACTATATCAGACAGCACCACCACTCTATATCAGACAGCACCACCACCACTCTATATCAGACACCACCACCACTCTATATCAGACAGCACCACCACTCTATCAGACAACACCACAACTCTATATCAGACAGCACCACTACTATATCAGACAGCACCACCACTCTATATCAGACAGCACCACCACTCTATACCAGACAGCACCACCACTCTATATCAGACAACACCACCACTCTATGTCAGACAGCACCACCACTCGATTTTAGACAGCACCACCATCACTCTATATCAGACTGCACCACCACTCTGTATCAGACAGCACCACCACTCTATATCAGACAGCACCACCACCACTCTATATCAGACAACACCACCACTATATCAGACAGCACCACCACTCTATATCAGAAAACACCACCACTCTATATCAGACAGCACCACCACTCTATATCAGACAACACCACCACTCTATATCAGAGAGCACCACCACTATATCAGACAGCACCACCACTCTATATCAGACAGCACCACTCTATATCAGACAACACCACCACCACTCTATATCAGACAGCACCACCACTCTATATCAGACAACACCACCACTCTATATCAGAGAGCACCACCACTATATCAGACAGCACCACCACTCTATATCAGACAGCACCACCACCACTCTATATCAGACAACACCACCACTCTATATCAGACAGCACCACCACTCGATATCAGACAGCACCACCACCACTCTATATCAGACAACACCACAACTCTATATCAGATAGCACCACTCTATATCAGACAGCACCACCACTCTATATCAGACAACACCACCACTCTATATCAGACAGCACCACCACTATATCAGACAACACCACCACTATATCAGAGAGCACCACCACTCTATATCAGACAGCACCACCACTCTATATCAGACAACACCACCACTATATCAGACAGCACCACCACCACTCTATATCAGAAAACACCACCACTCTATATCAGACAACACCACCACCACTCTATATCAGACAGCACCACCACTCTATATCAGACAACACCACCACTCTATATCAGAGAGCACCACCACTATATCAGACAGCACCACCACTCTATATCAGACAGCACCACCACTCTATACCAGAGAGCACCACCACTCTATATCAGACAACACCACCACTCTATGTCAGACAGCACCACCACTCTATGTCAGACAGCACCACCACCACTCTATATCAGACAACACCACCACTCTACATCAGACAGCACCACCACCACTCTATATCAGACAACACCACCATTCTATATCAGACAGCCCCACTCTATATCAGACAGCACCACGACTCTATATCAGACAGCACAACTCTATATCAGACAGCACCACCACCACTCGATATCAGACAGCACCACGACTCTAGATCAGACAGCACAACTCTATATCAAACAGCCCCACCACCACTCGATATCAGACAGCACCACCACTCTACATCAGACAGCACTACCACCACTCGATATCAGACAGCACCACCACTCTATATCAGACAACACCACCACTCGATATCAGACAGCACCACTCTATATCAGACAGCACCACCACTCTATATCAGACAACACCACCACTCTATATCAGAGAGCACCACCACTATATCAGACAGCACCACCACTCTATATCAGACAGCACCACCACTCTATACCAGAGAGCACCACCACTCTATATCAGACAACACCACCACTCTATATCAGACAGCACCACCACTCTATCAGACAACACCACAACTCTATATCAGGCAGCACCACTACTATATCAGACAGCACCACCACTCTATATCAGACAGCACCACCACTCTATACCAGACAGCACCACCACTCTATATCAGACAACACCACCACTCTATGTCAGACAGCACCACCACTCGATTTTAGACAGCACCACCATCACTCTATATCAGACTGCACCACCACTCTGTATCAGACAGCACCACCACTCTATATCAGACAGCACCACCACCACTCTATATCAGACAACACCACCACTATATCAGACAGCACCACCACTCTATATCAGAAAACACCACCACTCTATATCAGACAACACCACCACCACTCTATATCAGACAGCACCACCACTCTATATCAGACAACACCACCACTCTATATCAGAGAGCACCACCACTATATCAGACAGCACCACCACTCTATATCAGACAGCACCACTCTATATCAGACAACACCACCACCACTCTATATCAGACAGCACCACCACTCTATATCAGACAACACCACCACTCTATATCAGAGAGCACCACCACTATATCAGACAGCACCACCACTCTATATCAGACAGCACCACCACCACTCTATATCAGACACCACCACCACTCTATATCAGACAGCACCACCACTCTATCAGACAACACCACAACTCTATATCAGACAGCACCACTACTATATCAGACAGCACCACCACTCTATATCAGACAGCACCACCACTCTATACCAGACAGCACCACCACTCTATATCAGACAACACCACCACTCTATGTCAGACAGCACCACCACTCGATTTTAGACAGCACCACCATCACTCTATATCAGACTGCACCACCACTCTGTATCAGACAGCACCACCACTCTATATCAGACAGCACCACCACCACTCTATATCAGACAACACCACCACTATATCAGACAGCACCACCACTCTATATCAGAAAACACCACCACTCTATATCAGACAGCACCACCACTCTATATCAGACAACACCACCACTCTATATCAGAGAGCACCACCACTATATCAGACAGCACCACCACTCTATATCAGACAGCACCACTCTATATCAGACAACACCACCACCACTCTATATCAGACAGCACCACCACTCTATATCAGACAACACCACCACTCTATATCAGAGAGCACCACCACTATATCAGACAGCACCACCACTCTATATCAGACAGCACCACCACCACTCTATATCAGACAACACCACCACTCTATATCAGACAGCACCACCACTCGATATCAGACAGCACCACCACCACTCTATATCAGACAACACCACAACTCTATATCAGATAGCACCACTCTATATCAGACAGCACCACCACTCTATATCAGACAACACCACCACTCTATATCAGACAGCACCACCACTATATCAGACAACACCACCACTATATCAGAGAGCACCACCACTCTATATCAGACAGCACCACCACTCTATATCAGACAACACCACCACTATATCAGACAGCACCACCACCACTCTATATCAGAAAACACCACCACTCTATATCAGACAACACCACCACCACTCTATATCAGACAGCACCACCACTCTATATCAGACAACACCACCACTCTATATCAGAGAGCACCACCACTATATCAGACAGCACCACCACTCTATATCAGACAGCACCACCACTCTATACCAGAGAGCACCACCACTCTATATCAGACAACACCACCACTCTATGTCAGACAGCACCACCACTCTATGTCAGACAGCACCACCACCACTCTATATCAGACAACACCACCACTCTACATCAGACAGCACCACCACCACTCTATATCAGACAACACCACCATTCTATATCAGACAGCCCCACTCTATATCAGACAGCACCACGACTCTATATCAGACAGCACAACTCTATATCAGACAGCACCACCACCACTCGATATCAGACAGCACCACGACTCTAGATCAGACAGCACAACTCTATATCAAACAGCCCCACCACCACTCGATATCAGACAGCACCACCACTCTACATCAGACAGCACTACCACCACTCGATATCAGACAGCACCACCACTCTATATCAGACAACACCACCACTCGATATCAGACAGCACCACTCTATATCAGACAGCACCACCACTCTATATCAGACAACACCACCACTCTATATCAGAGAGCACCACCACTATATCAGACAGCACCACCACTCTATATCAGACAGCACCACCACTCTATACCAGAGAGCACCACCACTCTATATCAGACAACACCACCACTCTATATCAGACAGCACCACCACCACTCTACATCAGACAACACCACCACTCTATATCATACAGCACCACTCTGTACCAGACATCACCACCACTCTATATCAGACAACACCACCACCACTCTATATCAGACAACACCACCACTCTACATCAGACAGCACCACCACCACCACTCTATATCAGACAACACCACCACTATATCAGACAACACCACCACTCTATATCAGACAACACGACCACCACTCTATATCAGACAACACCACCACCACTCTATATCAGACAGCACCACCACTCGATATCAGACAGCACCACCACCACTCTATATCAGACTGCACCACCACTCTGTATCAGACAGCACCACCACTCTATATCAGACAGCACCACCACCACTCTATATCAGACAACACCACCACTCTATATCAGACAACACCACCACTCTACATCAGACAGCACCACCACCACTCTATATCAGACAACACCACCACTCTATATCAGATAGCACCACTCTATATCAGACAGCACCACCACTCTATATCAGACAACACCACCACTCTATATCAGACAGCACCACCACTATATCAGACAACACCACCATTATATCAGAGAGCACCACCACTCTATATCAGACAGCACCACCACTTTATATCAGACAACACCACCACTATATCAGACAGCACCACCACCAGTCTATATCAGAAAACACCACCACTCTATATCAGACAACACCACCACCACTCTATATCAGACAGCACCACCACTCTATATCAGACAACATCACCACTATATCAGACAGCACCACCACCACTCTATATCAGAAAACACCACCACTCTATATCAGACAACACCACCACCACTCTATATCAGACAGCACCACCACTCTATATCAGACAACACCACCACTCTATATCAGAGAGCACCACCACTATATCAGACAGCACCACCACTCTATGTCAGACAGCACCACCACTCTATACCAGAGAGCACCACCACTCTATATCAGACAACACCACCACTCTATGTCAGACAGCACCACCACTCTATGTCAGACAGCACCACCACCACTCTATATCAGACAACACCACCACTCTACATCAGACAGCACCACCACCACTCTATGTCAGACAGCACCACCACCACTCTATATCAGACAACACCACCACTCTACATCAGACAGCACCACCACCACTCTATATCAGACAGCCCCACTCTATATCAGACAGCACCACGACTCTATATCAGACAGCACAACTCTATATCAGACAGCACCACCACCACTCGATATCAGACAGCACCACGACTCTAGATCAGACAGCACAACTCTATATCAGACAGCCCCACCACCACTCGATATCAGACAGCACCACCACTCTACATCAGACAGCACTACCACCACTCGATATCAGACAGCACCACCACTCTACATCAGACAACACCACCACTCGATATCAGACAGCACCACTCTATATCAGACAGCACCACCACTCTATATCAGACAACACCACCACTCTATATCAGAGAGCACCACCACTATATCAGACAGCACCACCACTCTATATCAGACAGCACCACCACTCTATACCAGAGAGCACCACCACTCTATATCAGACAACACCACCACTCTATGTCAGACAGCACCACCACTCTATATCAGACAGCACCACCACCACTCTACATCAGACAACACCACCACTCTATATCATACAGCACCACTCTGTACCAGACATCACCACCACTCTATATCAGACAACACCACCACCACTCTATATCAGACAACACCACCACTCTACATCAGACAGCAACCCCACCACCACTATATCAGACAACACCACCACTATATCAGACAACACCACCACTCTATATCAGACAACACGACCACCACTCTATATCAGACAACACCACCACCACTCTATATCAGACAGCACCACCACTCAATATCAGACAGCACCACCACCACTCTTTATCAGACTGCACCACCACTCTGTATCAGACAGCACCACCACTCTATATCAGACAGCACCACCACCACTCTATATCAGACAACACCACCACTCTATATCAGAGAGCACCACCACTATATCAGACAGCACCACCACTCTATATCAGACAGCACCACCACTCTATACCAGAGAGCACCAGCACTCTATATCAGACAACACCACCACTCTATGTCAGACAGCACCACCACTCCATATCAGACAGCACCACCACCACTCTATATCAGACAACACCACCACTCTACATCAGACAGCACTACCACCACTCGATATCAGACAGCACCACCATTCTACATCAGACAACACCACAACTCGATATCAGACAGCACCACTCTATATCAGACAGCACCACCACTCTATATCAGACAACACCACCACTCTATATCAGACAGCACCACCACCACTCTATATCAGACAACACCACCACTCTATATCAGACAACACCACCACTCTACATCAGACAGCACCACCACCACTCTATATCAGACAACACCACCACTCTATATCAGATAGCACCACTCTATTTCAGACAGCACCACCACTCTATATCAGACAACACCACCACTCTATATCAGACAGCACCACCACTATATCAGACAACACCACCACTATATCAGAGAGCACCACCACTCTATATCAGACAGCACCACCACTTTATATCAGACAACACCACCACTATATCAGACAGCACCACCACCAGTCTATATCAGAAAACACCACCACTCTATATCAGACAACACCACCACCACTCTATATCAGACAGCACCACCACTCTATATCAGACAACACCACCACTCTATATCAGAGAGCACCACCACTATATCAGACAGCACCACCACTCTATATCAGACAGCACCACCACTCTATACCAGAGAGCACCAGCACTCTATATCAGACAACACCACCACTCTATGTCAGACAGCACCACCACTCCATATCAGACAGCACCACCACCACTCTATATCAGACAACACCACCACTCTACATCAGACAGCACCACCACCACTCTATATCAGACAACACCACCATTCTATATCAGACAGCCCCACTCTATATCAGACAGCACCACGACTCTATATCAGACAGCACAACTCTATATCAGACAGCACCACCACCACTCGATATCAGACAGCACCACCACTCTACATCAGACAGCACTACCACCACTCGATATCAGACAGCACCACCACTCTACATCAGACAACACCACAACTCGATATCAGACAGCACCACTCTATATCAGACAGCACCACCACTCTATATCAGACAACACCACCACTCTATATCAGAGAGCACCACCACTAGATCAGACAGCACCACCACTCTATATCAGACAGCACCACCACTCTTTACCAGTGAGCACCACCACTCTATATCAGACAACACCACCACTCTATGTCAGACAGCACCACCACTCTATATCAGACAGCACCACCACCACTCTATATCAGACAACACCACCACTCTATATCATACAGCACCACTCTGTATCAGACAACACCACCACCACTCTATATCAGACAACACCACCACTCTACATCAGACAGCACCACCACTACCACTATATCAGACAACACCACCACTATATCAGACAACACCACCACTCTATATCAGACAACACGACCACCACTCTATATCAGACAACACCACCACCACTCTATATCAGACAGCACCACCACTCTATCAGACAACACCACAACTCTATGTCAGACAGCACCACTACCATATCAGACAGCACCACCACTCTATATCAGATAGCACCACCACTCTATACCAGACAGCACCACCACTCTATATCAGACAACACCACCACTCTATGTCAGGCAGCACCACCACTCGATATCAGACAGCACCAACACCACTCTATATCAGACTGCACCACCACTCTGTATCAGACAGCACCACCACTCTATATCAGACAGCACCTCCACTCTTTACCAGAGAGCACCACCACTCTATATCAGACAACACCACCACTCTATGTCAGACAGCACCACCACTCTATATCAGACAGCACCACCACCACTCTATATCAGACAACACCACCACTCTATATCATACAGCACCACTCTGTATCAGACAACACCACCACCACTCTATATCAGACAACACCACCACTCTACATCAGACAACACCACCACTCTATATCAGACAACACCACCACTCTATATCAGAGAGCACCACCACTAGATCAGACAGCACCACCACTCTATATCAGACAGCACCACCACTCTTTACCAGAGAGCACCACCACTCTATATCAGACAACACCACCACTCTATGTCAGACAGCACCACCACTCTATGTCAGACAGCACCACCACCACTCTATATCAGACAACACCACCACTCTACATCAGACAGCACCACCACCACTCTATATCAGACAACACCACCATTCTATATCAGACAGCCCCACTCTATATCAGACAGCACCAGACAACACCACCACTCTATATCAGAGAGCACCACCACTAGATCAGACAGCACCACCACTCTATATCAGACAGCACCACCACTCTTTACCAGAGAGCACCACCACTCTATATCAGACAACACCACCACTCTATGTCAGACAGCACCACCACTCTATATCAGACAGCACCACCACCACTCTATATCAGACAACACCACCACTCTATATCATACAGCACCACTCTGTATCAGACAACACCACCACCACTCTATATCAGACAACACCACCACTCTACATCAGACAGCACCACCACTACCACTATATCAGACAACACCACCACTATATCAGACAACACCACCACTCTATATCAGACAACACGACCACCACTCTATATCAGACAACACCACCACCACTCTATATCAGACAGCACCACCACTCTATCAGGCAACACCACAACTCTATGTCAGACAGCACCACTACTATATCAGACAGCACCACCACTCTATATCAGATAGCACCACCACTCTATACCAGACAGCACCACCACTCTATATCAGACAACACCACCACTCTATGTCAGACAGCACCACCACTCGATATCAGACAGCACCAACACCACTCTATATCAGACTGCACCACCACTCTGTATCAGACAGCACCACCACTCTATATCAGACAGCACCACCACCACTCTATATCAGACAACACCACCACTCTATATCAGACAACACCACCACTCTACATCAGACAGTACCACCACCACTCTATATCAGACAACACCACCACTCTATATCAGATAGCACCACTCTATATCAGACAGCACCACCACTCTATATCAGACAACACCACCACTCTATATCAGACAGCACCACCACTATATCAGACAACACCACCACTATATCAGAGAGCACCACCACTCTATATCAGACAACACCACCACTATATCAGACAGCACCACTACTCTATCAGACAGCACCACCACTCTATATCAGACAGCACCACCACTCTATACCAGAGAGCACCACCACTCTATATCAGACAACACCACCACTCTATGTCAGACAGCACCACCACTCTATATCAGACAGCACCACTCTATATCAGACAACACCACCACCACTCTATATCAGACAGCACCACCACTCTATATCAGACAACACCACCACTCTATATCAGAGAGCACCACCACTATATCAGACAGCACCACCACTCTATATCAGACAGCACCACCACCACTCTATATCAGACAACACCACCACTCTATATCAGAAAACACCACCACTCTACATCGGACAGCACCACCACCACTCTATAAAAGACAACACCACCACTCTATATCAGATAGCACCACTCTATATCAGACAGCACCACCACTCTATATCAGACAACACCACCACTCTATATCAGACAGCACCACCACTATATCAGACAACACCACCACTATATCAGAGAGCACCACCACTCTATATCAGACAGCACCACCACTCTATATCAGACAACACCACCACTATATCAGACAGCACCACCACCACTCTATATCAGAAAACACCACCACTCTATATCAGACAACACCACCACCACTGTATATCAGACAGCACCACCACTCTATATCAGACAACACCACCACTCTATATCAGAGAGCACCACCACTATATCAGACAGCACCACCACTCTATATCAGACAGCACCACCACTCTATATCAGACAGCACCACCACTCTATATCAGACAACACCACCATTCTATATCAGACAGCCCCACTCTATATCAGACAGCACCACGACTCTATATCAGACAGCACAACTCTATATCAGACAGCACCACCACCACTCGATATCAGACAGCACCACGACTCTAGATCAGACAGCACAACTCTATATCAGAAAGCCCCAACACCACTCGATATCAGACAGCACCACCACTCTACATCAGACAGCACTACCACCACTCGATATCAGACAGCACCACCACTCTACATCAGACAACACCACCACTCGATATCAGACAGCACCACTCTATATCAGACAGCACCACCACTCTATATCAGACAACACCACCACTCTATATAAGAGAGCACCACCACTATATCAGACAGCACCACCACTCTATATCAGACAGCACCACCACTGTATACCAGAGAGCACCACCACTCTATATCAGACAACACCACCACTCTATGTCAGACAGCACCACCACTCTATATCAGACAGCACCACCACCACTCTACATCAGACAACACCACCACTCTATATCATACAGCACCACTCTGTACCAGACATCACCACCACTCTATATCAGACAACACCACCACAACTCTATATCAGACAGCACCACCACCACCGCTATATCAGACAACACCACCACTATATCAGACAACACCACCACTCTATATCAGACAACACGACCACCACTCTATATCAGACAACACCACCACCACTCTATATCAGACAGCACCACCACTCGATATCAGACAGCACCACCACCACTCTATATCAGACTGCACCACCACTCTGTATCAGACAGCACCACCACTCTATATCTGACAGCACCACCACCACTCTATATCAGACAACACCACCACTCTATATCAGACAACACCACCACTCTACATCAGACAGCACCACCACCACTCTATATCAGACAACACCACCACTCTATATCAGATAGCACCACTCTATATCAGACAGCACCACCACTCTATATCAGACAACACCACCACTCTATATCAGACAGCACCACCACTATATCAGACAACACCACCACTATATCAGAGAGCACCACCACTCTATATCAGACAGCACCACCACTTTATATCAGACAACACCACCACTATATCAGACAGCACCACCACCAGTCTATATCAGAAAACACCACCACTCTATATCAGACAACACCACCACCACTCTATATCAGACAGCACCACCACTCTATATCAGACAACACCACCACTCTATATCAGAGAGCACCACCACTATATCAGACAGCACCACCACTCGATATCAGACAGCACCACCACTCTACATCAGACAGCACTACCACCACTCGATATCAGACAGCACCACCACTCTACATCAGACAACACCACCACTCGATATCAGACAGCACCACTCTATATCAGACAGCACCACCACTCTATATCAGACAACACCACCACTCTATATAAGAGAGCACCACCACTATATCAGACAGCACCACCACTCTATATCAGACAGCACCACCACTCTATACCAGAGAGCACCACCACTCTATATCAGACAACACCACCACTCTATGTCAGACAGCACCACCACTCTATATCAGACAGCACCACCACCACTCTACATCAGACAACACCACCACTCTATATCATACAGCACCACTCTGTACCAGACATCACCACCACTCTATATCAGACAACACCACCACAACTCTATATCAGACAGCACCACCACCACCACTATATCAGACAACACCACCACTATATCAGACAACACCACCACTCTATATCAGACAACACGACCACCACTCTATATCAGACAACACCACCACCACTCTATATCAGACAGCACCACCACTCGATATCAGACAGCACCACCACCACTCTATATCAGACTGCACCACCACTCTGTATCAGACAGCACCACCACTCTATATCTGACAGCACCACCACCACTCTATATCAGACAACACCACCACTCTATATCAGACAACACCACCACTCTACATCAGACAGCACCACCACCACTCTATATCAGACAACACCACCACTCTATGTCAGACAGCACCACCACTCTATATCAGACAGCACCACCACCACTCTATATCAGACAACACCACCACTCTATATCATACAGCACCACTCTGTATCAGACAACACCACCACCACTCTATATCAGACAACACCACCACTCTACATCAGACAGCACCACCACTACCACTATATCAGACAACACCACCACTATATCAGACAACACCACCACTCTATATCAGACAACACGACCACCACTCTATATCAGACAACACCACCACCACTCTATATCAGACAGCACCACCACTCTATCAGGCAACACCACAACTCTATGTCAGACAGCACCACTACTATATCAGACAGCACCACCACTCTATATCAGATAGCACCACCACTCTATACCAGACAGCACCACCACTCTATATCAGACAACACCACCACTCTATGTCAGACAGCACCACCACTCGATATCAGACAGCACCAACACCACTCTATATCAGACTGCACCACCACTCTGTATCAGACAGCACCACCACTCTATATCAGACAGCACCACCACCACTCTATATCAGACAACACCACCACTCTATATCAGACAACACCACCACTCTACATCAGACAGTACCACCACCACTCTATATCAGACAACACCACCACTCTATATCAGATAGCACCACTCTATATCAGACAGCACCACCACTCTATATCAGACAACACCACCACTCTATATCAGACAGCACCACCACTATATCAGACAACACCACCACTATATCAGAGAGCACCACCACTCTATATCAGACAACACCACCACTATATCAGACAGCACCACTACTCTATCAGACAGCACCACCACTCTATATCAGACAGCACCACCACTCTATACCAGAGAGCACCACCACTCTATATCAGACAACACCACCACTCTATGTCAGACAGCACCACCACTCTATATCAGACAGCACCACTCTATATCAGACAACACCACCACCACTCTATATCAGACAGCACCACCACTCTATATCAGACAACACCACCACTCTATATCAGAGAGCACCACCACTATATCAGACAGCACCACCACTCTATATCAGACAGCACCACCACCACTCTATATCAGACAACACCACCACTCTATATCAGAAAACACCACCACTCTACATCGGACAGCACCACCACCACTCTATAAAAGACAACACCACCACTCTATATCAGATAGCACCACTCTATATCAGACAGCACCACCACTCTATATCAGACAACACCACCACTCTATATCAGACAGCACCACCACTATATCAGACAACACCACCACTATATCAGAGAGCACCACCACTCTATATCAGACAGCACCACCACTCTATATCAGACAACACCACCACTATATCAGACAGCACCACCACCACTCTATATCAGAAAACACCACCACTCTATATCAGACAACACCACCACCACTGTATATCAGACAGCACCACCACTCTATATCAGACAACACCACCACTCTATATCAGAGAGCACCACCACTATATCAGACAGCACCACCACTCTATATCAGACAGCACCACCACTCTATATCAGACAGCACCACCACTCTATATCAGACAACACCACCATTCTATATCAGACAGCCCCACTCTATATCAGACAGCACCACGACTCTATATCAGACAGCACAACTCTATATCAGACAGCACCACCACCACTCGATATCAGACAGCACCACGACTCTAGATCAGACAGCACAACTCTATATCAGAAAGCCCCAACACCACTCGATATCAGACAGCACCACCACTCTACATCAGACAGCACTACCACCACTCGATATCAGACAGCACCACCACTCTACATCAGACAACACCACCACTCGATATCAGACAGCACCACTCTATATCAGACAGCACCACCACTCTATATCAGACAACACCACCACTCTATATAAGAGAGCACCACCACTATATCAGACAGCACCACCACTCTATATCAGACAGCACCACCACTGTATACCAGAGAGCACCACCACTCTATATCAGACAACACCACCACTCTATGTCAGACAGCACCACCACTCTATATCAGACAGCACCACCACCACTCTACATCAGACAACACCACCACTCTATATCATACAGCACCACTCTGTACCAGACATCACCACCACTCTATATCAGACAACACCACCACAACTCTATATCAGACAGCACCACCACCACCGCTATATCAGACAACACCACCACTATATCAGACAACACCACCACTCTATATCAGACAACACGACCACCACTCTATATCAGACAACACCACCACCACTCTATATCAGACAGCACCACCACTCGATATCAGACAGCACCACCACCACTCTATATCAGACTGCACCACCACTCTGTATCAGACAGCACCACCACTCTATATCTGACAGCACCACCACCACTCTATATCAGACAACACCACCACTCTATATCAGACAACACCACCACTCTACATCAGACAGCACCACCACCACTCTATATCAGACAACACCACCACTCTATATCAGATAGCACCACTCTATATCAGACAGCACCACCACTCTATATCAGACAACACCACCACTCTATATCAGACAGCACCACCACTATATCAGACAACACCACCACTATATCAGAGAGCACCACCACTCTATATCAGACAGCACCACCACTTTATATCAGACAACACCACCACTATATCAGACAGCACCACCACCAGTCTATATCAGAAAACACCACCACTCTATATCAGACAACACCACCACCACTCTATATCAGACAGCACCACCACTCTATATCAGACAACACCACCACTCTATATCAGAGAGCACCACCACTATATCAGACAGCACCACCACTCGATATCAGACAGCACCACCACTCTACATCAGACAGCACTACCACCACTCGATATCAGACAGCACCACCACTCTACATCAGACAACACCACCACTCGATATCAGACAGCACCACTCTATATCAGACAGCACCACCACTCTATATCAGACAACACCACCACTCTATATAAGAGAGCACCACCACTATATCAGACAGCACCACCACTCTATATCAGACAGCACCACCACTCTATACCAGAGAGCACCACCACTCTATATCAGACAACACCACCACTCTATGTCAGACAGCACCACCACTCTATATCAGACAGCACCACCACCACTCTACATCAGACAACACCACCACTCTATATCATACAGCACCACTCTGTACCAGACATCACCACCACTCTATATCAGACAACACCACCACAACTCTATATCAGACAGCACCACCACCACCACTATATCAGACAACACCACCACTATATCAGACAACACCACCACTCTATATCAGACAACACGACCACCACTCTATATCAGACAACACCACCACCACTCTATATCAGACAGCACCACCACTCGATATCAGACAGCACCACCACCACTCTATATCAGACTGCACCACCACTCTGTATCAGACAGCACCACCACTCTATATCTGACAGCACCACCACCACTCTATATCAGACAACACCACCACTCTATATCAGACAACACCACCACTCTACATCAGACAGCACCACCACCACTCTATATCAGACAACACCACCACTCTATATCAGATAGCACCACTCTATATTAGACAGCACCACCACTCTATATCAGACAACACCACCACTCTATATCAGACAGCACCACCACTATATCAGACAACACCACCACTATATCAGAGAGCACCACCACTCTATATCAGACAGCACCACCACTTTATATCAGACAACACCACCACTATATCAGACAGCACCACCACCAGTCTATATCAGAAAACACCACCACTCCATATCAGACAACACCACCACCACTCTATATCATACAGCACCACCACTCTATATCAGACAACACCACCACTCTATATCAGAGAGCACCACCACTATATCAGACAGCACCACCACTCTATATCAGACAGCACCACCACTCTATACCAGAGAGCACCACCACTCTATATCAGACAACACAACCACTATATGTCAGACAGCACCACCACTCCATATCAGACAGCACCACCACCACTCTATATCAGACAACACCACCACTCTACATCAGACAGCACCACCACCACTCTATATCAGACAGCACCACGACTCTATATCAGACAGCACAACTCTATATCAGACAGCACCACCACCACTCGATATCAGACAGCACCACCACTCTACATCAGACAGCACTACCACCACTCGATATCAGACAGCACCACCACTCTACATCAGACAACACCACAACTCGATATCAGACAGCACCACTCTATATCAGACAGCACCACCACTCTATATCAGACAGCACCACCACTCTTTACCAGAGAGCACCACCACTCTATATCAGACAACACCACCACTCTATGTCAGACAGCACCACCACTCTATATCAGACAGCACCACCACCACTCTATATCAGACAACACCACCACTCTATATCATACAGCACCACTCTGTATCAGACATCACCACCACTCTATATCAGACAACACCACCACCACTCTATATCAGACAACACCACCACTCTACATCAGACAGCACCACCACCACTCTATATCAGACAACACCACCACTCTATATCATACAGCACCACTCTGTATCAGACATCACCACCACTCTATATCAGACAACACCACCACCACTCTATATCAGACAACACCACCACTCTACATCAGACAGCACCACCACCACCACTATATCAGACAACACCACCACTATATCAGACAACACCACCACTCTATATCAGACAACACGACCACCACTCTATATCAGACAACACCACCACCACTCTATATCAGACAGCACCACCACTCTATCAGACAACACCACAACTCTATGTCAGACAGCACCACTACTATATCAGACAACACCACCACTCTATGTCAGACAGCACCACCACTCGATATCAGACAGCACCAACACCACTCTATATCAGACTGCACCACCACTCTGTATCAGACAGCACCACCACTCTATATCAGACAGCACCACCACCACTCTATATCAGACAACACCACCACTCTATATCAGACAACACCACCACTCTACATCAGACAGTACCACCACCACTCTATATCAGACAACACCACCACTCTATATCAGATAGCACCACTCTATATCAGACAGCACCACCACTCTATATCAGACAACACCACCACTCTATATCAGACAGCACCACCACTATATCAGACAACACCACCACTATATCAGAGAGCACCACCACTCTATATCAGACAACACCACCACTATATCAGACAGCACCACCACCACTCTATATCAGAAAACACCACCACTCTATATCAGACAACACCACCACCACTCTATATCAGACAGCACCACCACTCTATATCAGACAACACCACCACTCTATATCAGAGAGCACCGCTACTCTATCAGACAGCACCACCACTCTATATCAGACAGCACCACCACTCTATACCAGAGAACACCACCACTCTATATCAGACAACACCACCACTCTATATCAGACAGCACCACCACCACTCTATATCAGACAACACCACCACTCTATATCATACAGCACCACTCTGTATCAGACATCACCACCACTCTATATCAGACAACACCACCACCACTCTATATCAGACAACACCACCACTCTACATCAGACAGCACCACCACCACTCTATATCAGACAACACCACCATTCTATATCAGACAGCCCCACTCTATATCAGACAGCACCACGACTCTATATCAGACAGCACAACTCTATATCAGACAGCACCACCACCACTCGATATCAGACAGCACCACGACTCTATATCAGACAGCACAACTCTATATCAGACAGCCCCACCACCACTCGATATCAGACAGCACCACCACGCTACATCAGACAGCACTACCACCACTCGATATCAGACAGCACCACCACTCTACATCAGACAACACCACCACTCGATATCAGACAGCACCACTCTATATCAGACAGCACCACCACTCTATATCAGACAGCACCACCACTCTATCCACCACCACTCTATATCAGACAGCACCACCACCACTCGATATCAGACAGCACCACCACTCTATCAGACAACACCACCACTATATCAGACAGCACCACCACTCTATATCAGACAGCACCACCACTATATCAGACAACACTACCACTATATCAGACAGCACCACCACCACTCTATATCAGACAACACCACCACTCTATATCAGACAGCACCACCACCACTCGATATCAGACAGCACCACGACTCTATATCAGACAGCACAACTCTATATCAGACAGCCCCACCACCACTCGATATCAGACAGCACCACCAACACTCTATATAAGACAACACCACCACTCTATATCAGACAGCACCACTCTATATTAGACAGCACCACCACTATATATCAGACAACACCACCACTCTATATCAGAGAGCACCACCACTCTATATCAGACAGCACCACCACTCTATATCAGACAGCACCACCACTATATCAGACAACACCACCACTCTATATCAGACAACACCACCACCACTCTATATCAGACAACACCACCACCACTCTATATCAGACAACACCACCACCACTCTATATCAGACAGCACCACCACTATATCAGACAGCTACACCACTCTATACCAGACAGCACCACCACTGTATGTCAGACAGCACCACTACTATATCAGACAGCACCACCACTCTATATCAGATAGCACCACCACTCTATACCAGACAGCACCACCACTCTATATCAGACAACACCACCACTCTATGTCAGACAGCACCACCACTCGATATCAGACAGCACCAACACCACTCTATATCAGACTGCACCACCACTCTGTATCAGACAGCACCACCACTCTATATCAGACAGCACCACCACCACTCTATATCAGACAACACCACCACTCTATATCAGACAACACCACCACTCTACATCAGACAGTACCACCACCACTCTATATCAGACAACACCACCACTCTATATCAGATAGCACCACTCTATATCAGACAGCACCACCACTCTATATCAGACAACACCACCACTCTATATCAGACAGCACCACCACTATATCAGACAACACCACCACTATATCAGAGAGCACCACCACTCTATATCAGACAACACCACCACTCTATATCAGACAGCACCACCACCACTCTATATCAGAAAACACCACCACTCTATATCAGACAACACCACCACCACTCTATATCAGACAGCACCACCACTCTATATCAGACAACACCACCACTCTATATCAGAGAGCACCACCACTCTATCAGACAGCACCACCACTCTATATCAGACAGCACCACCACTCTATACCAGAGAGCACCACCACTCTATATCAGACAACACCACCACTCTATGTCAGACAGCACCACCACTCTATGTCAGACAGCACCACCACTCTATATCAGACAGCACCACCACCACTCTATATCAGACAACACCACCACTCTATATCATACAGCACCACTCTGTATCAGACATCACCACCACTCTATATCAGACAACACCACCACCACTCTATATCAGACAACACCACCACTCTACATCAGACAGCACCACCACCACTCTATATCAGACAACACCACCATTCTATATCAGACAGCACCACGACTCTATATCAGACAGCACAACTCTATATCAGACAGCACCACCACCACTCGATATCAGACAGCACCACGACTCTATATCAGACAGCACAACTCTATATCAGACAGCCCCAACACCACTCGATATCAGACAGCACCACCACGCTACATCAGACAGCACTACCACCACTCGATATCAGACAGCACCACCACTCTACATCAGACAACACCACCACTCGATATCAGACAGCACCACTCTATATCAGACAGCACCACCACTCTATATCAGACAGCACCACCACTCTATATCAGACAGCACCACCACCACTCTATATCAGACAGCACCACCACCACTCGATATCAGACAGCACCACCACTACTCTATATCAGACAGCACCACTCGATATCAGACTGCACCACCACTCTATATCAGACAGCACCACCACTCTATATCAGACAGCGCCACCACCACTCTATATCAGACAGCACCACTCTATATCAGACAGCACCACGACTCTATATCAGACAGCACAACTCTATATCAGACAGCACCACCACCACTCGATATCAGACAGCACCACGACTCTATATCAGACAGCACAACTCTATATCAGACAGCCCCACCACCACTCGATATCAGACAGCACCACCACGCTACATCAGACAGCACTACCACCACTCGATATCAGACAGCACCACCACTCTACATCAGACAACACCACCACTCGATATCAGACAGCACCACTCTATATCAGACAGCACCACCACTCTATATCAGACAGCACCACCACTCTATATCAGACAGCACCACCACCACTCTATATAAGACAACACCACCACTCTATATCAGACAGCACCACTCTATATTAGACAGCACCACCACTATATATCAGACAGCACAACTCTATATCAGACAGCCCCACCACCACTCGATATCAGACAGCACCACCACCACTCTATATAAGACAACACCACCACTCTATATCAGACAGCACCACTCTATATTAGACAGCACCACCACTATATATCAGACAACACCACCACTCTATATCAGAGAGCACCACCACTCTATATCAGACAGCACCACCACTCTATATCAGACAGCACCACCACTATATCAGACAACACCACCACTCTATATCAGACAACACCACCACCACTCTATATCAGACAACACCACCACCACTCTATATCAGACAGCACCACCACTATATCAGACAGCTACACCACTCTATACCAGACAGCACCAACACTCTATACCAGACAGCACCACCACTCTATCAGACACCACCACCACTGTATGTCAGACAGCACCACTACTATATCAGACAGCACCACCACTCTATATCAGATAGCACCACCACTCTATACAAGACAGCACCACCACTCTATATCAGACAACACCACCACTCTATGTCAGACAGCACCACCACTCGATATCAGACAGCACCAACACCACTGTATATCAGACTGCACCACCACTCTGTATCAGACAGCACCACCACTACTCTATATCAGACAGCACCACCACCAGTCTATATCAGACAACACCACCACTCTATATCAGACAACACCACCACTCTACATCAGACAGTACCACCACCTCTCTATATCAGACAACACCACCACTCTATATCAGATAGCACCACTCTATATCAGACAGCACCACCACTCTATATCAGACAACATCACCACTCTATATCAGACAGCACCACCACTATATCAGACAACACCACCACTATATCAGAGAGCACCACCACTCTATATCAGACAACACCACCACTATATCAGACAGCGCCACCACCACTCTATATCAGAAAACACCCCCACTCTATATCAGACAACACCACCACCACTCTATATCAGACAGCACCACCACTCTATATCAGACAACACCACCACTCTATATCAGAGAGCACCACCACTCTATCAGACAGCACCACCACTCTATATCAGACAGCACCACCACTCTATACCAGAGAGCACCACCACTCTATATCAGACAACACCATCACTCTATGTCAGACAGCACCACCACTCTATATCAGACAGCACCACCACCACTCTATATCAGACAACACCACCACTCTATATCATACAGCACCACTCTGTATCAGACATCACCACCACTCTATATCAGACAACACCACCACCACTCTATATCAGACAACACCACCACTCTACATCAGACAGCACCACCACCACTCTATATCAGACAACACCACCATTCTATATCAGACAGCACCACGACTCTATATCAGACAGCACAACTCTATATCAGACAGCACCACCACCACTCGATATCAGACAGCACCACGACTCTATATCAGACAGCACAACTCTATATCAGACAGCCCCAACACCACTCTATATCAGACAGCACCACCACGCTACATCAGACAGCACTACCACCACTCAATATCAGACAGCACCACCACTCTACATCAGACAACACCACCACTCGATATCAGACAGCACCACTCTATATCAGACAGCACCACCACTCTATATCAGACAGCACCACCACTCTATATCAGACAGCACCACCACCACTCTATATCAGACAGCACCACCACCACTCGATATCAGACAGCACCACCACCACTCTATATCAGACAGCACCACTCGATATCAGACAGCACCACCACTCTATATCAGACAGCACCAACACTCGATATCAGACAGCACCACCACCACTCTATATCAGACAGCACCACTCTATATCAGACAGCACCACCACTCTATCAGACAACACCACCACTATATCAGACAGCACCACCACTCTATATCAGACAGCACCACCACTATATCAGACAACACTACCACTATATCAGACAGCACCACCACCACTCTATATCAGACAGCACCACTCGATATCAGACAGCACCACCACTCTATATCAGACAGCACCACCACCACTCGATATCAGACAGCACCACGACTCTATATCAGACAGCACAACTCTATATCAGACAGCCCCACCACCACTCGATATCAGACAGCACCACCACCACTCTATATAAGACAACACCACCACTCTATATCAGACAGCACCACTCTATATTAGACAGCACCACCACTATATATCAGACAACACCACCACTCTATATTAGAGAGCACCACCACTCTATATCAGACAGCACCACCACTCTATATCAGACAGCACCACCACTATATCAGACAACACCACCACTCTATATCAGACAACACCACCACCACTCTATATCAGACAACACCACCACCACTCTATATCAGACAGCACCACCACTATATCAGACAGCTACACCACTCTATACCAGACAGCACCACCACTCTATACCAGACAGCACCACCACTATATCAGACACCACCACCACTGTATGTCAGACAGCACCACCACTCGATATCAGACAGCACCACCACCACTCTATATCAGACAGCACCACCACCACTCGATATCAGACAACACTACCACTCTACATCAGACAGCACCACCACCACTCTATATCAGACAACACCACCACTCTATATCAGACAGCACCACCCTATATCAGACAGCACCACCACTCTATATCAGACAGCACCACCACTCTATATCAGAAATAACACCACTCTATATCAGACAGCACCACCACTCTATTTCAGACAACACCACCACTCTATATCAGACAGCACCACCACTCTGTCAGAAAGCACCACCACTCTATATCAGACAGCACCACCACGCTGTCAGAAAGCACCACCACTCTATATCAGACAGCACCACCACTCTATATCAGACAGCACCACCACTCTATATCAGACAGCACCACCACTCTATGTCAGACAGCACCACCACTCTATATCAGACAACACCACTCTATATCAGACAGCACCACCACTATATCAGATAGCACCACCACTCTATATCAGACAGCACCACCACCCTATATCAGACAGCACCACCACTCTATATCAGACAGCACCACCACTCTATACACGACAGCACCACCACTCTATATCAGACAGCACCACTCGATATCAGACAGCACCACAACTCTATATCAGACAGCCCCACCACCACTCGATATCAGACAGCACCACCACTCTACATCAGACAGCACCACCACCACTCGATATCAGACAGCACCACCACTCTACATCAGACAACACCACCAGTCTATATCAGACAGCACCACTCTATATCAGACAGCACCACCACTCTATATCAGACAGCACCACCACTCTATATCAGACAGCACCACCACTCTATATCAGACAGCACCACCACTCTATATCAGACAGCAGCACCACCACTCAATATCAGACAACACCACCCCCACTCTATATCAGACAGCACCACCACTCTATATCTGACAACACCACTCGATATCAGACAGCACCACAACTCTATATCAGACAGCCCCACCACCACTCGATATCAGATAGCACCACCACTCTACATCAGACAGCACCACCACCACTCGATATCAGACAGCACCACCACTCTACATCAGACAACACCACCAGTCTATATCAGACAGCACCACTCTATATCAGACAGCACCACCACTCTATATCAGACAGCACCACCACTCTATATCAGACAGCACCACCACCACTCTATATCAGACAGCACCACCACTCTATATCAGACAGCACCACAACTCTATATCAGACAGCACCACAACTCTATATCAGACAACACCACCACCACTCTATATCAGACAACACCACCACTCTATATCAGACAGCACCACCACTCTATATCAGTCAACTCCACCACTCTGTCAGACAGCACCACCACTCTATCAGACAGCACCACCACTCTATCAGACAGCACCACCACTCGATATCAGACAGCACCACCACTCTACATCAGACAACACCAACAGTCTATATCAGACAGCACCACTCTATATCAGACAGCACCACCACTCTATATCAGACAGCACCACCACTCTATATCAGACAGCACCACCACCACTCTATATCAGACAGCACCACCACTCTATATCAGACAGCACCACAACTCTATATCAGACAGCACCACAACTCTATATCAGACAACACCACCACCACTCTATATCAGACAACACCACCACTCTATATCAGACAGCACCACCACTCTATATATCAGTCAACTCCACCACTCTGTCAGACAGCACCACCACTATATCAGACAGCTACACCACTCTATACCAGACAGCACCACCACTCTATACCAGACAGAACCACCACTCTATCAGACACCACCACCACTGTATGTCAGACAGCACCACCACTCGATATCAGACAGCACCACCACCACTCTATATCAGACAGCACCACCACCACTCGATATCAGACAACACCACCACTCTACATCAGACAGCACCACCACCACTCTATATCAGACAACACCACCACTCTATATCAGACAGCACCACCCTATATCAGACAGCACCACCACTCTATATCAGACAGCACCACCACTCTATATCAGAAATAACACCACTCTATATCAGACAGCACCACCACTCTATTTCAGACAACACCACCACTCTATATCAGACAGCACCACCACTCTGTCAGAAATAATCACCACTCTATATCAGACAGCACCACCACTCTGTCAGAAAGCACCACCACTCTATATCAGACAGCACCACCACGCTGTCAGAAAGCACCACCACTCTATATCAGACAGCACCACCACTCTATATCAGACAGCACCACC
Organism: Oncorhynchus mykiss; assembly: GCF_057628025.1. NCBI lineage: Eukaryota > Metazoa > Chordata > Actinopteri > Salmoniformes > Salmonidae > Oncorhynchus > Oncorhynchus mykiss. The sequence goes on from NC_143047.1 coordinate 51,844,203, forward strand.
ACTCTATATCAGACAGCACCACCACTCTATGTCAGACAGCACCACCACTCTATATCAGACAACACCACTCGATATCAGACAGCACCACCACTATATCAGACAGCACCACCACTCTATATCAGACAGCACCACCACCCTATATCAGACAGCACCACCACTCTATATCAGACAGCACCACCACTCTATACCAGACAGCACCACCACTCTATATCAGACAGCACCACTCGATATCAGACAGCACCACAACTCTATATCAGACAGCCCCACCACCACTCGATATCAGACAGCACCACCACTCTACATCAGACAGCACCACCACCACTCGATATCAGACAGCACCACCACTCTACATCAGACAACACCACCAGTCTATATCAGACAGCACCACTCTATATCAGACAGCACCACCACTCTATATCAGACAGCACCACCACCCTATATCAGACAGCACCACCACTCTATATCAGACAGCACCACCACTCTATATCAGACAGCACCACCACTCTATATCAGACAGCACCACCACTCTATATCAGACAGCAGCACCACCACTCAATATCAGACAACACCACCCCCACTCTATATCAGACAGCACCACCACCACTCTATATTAGACAGCACCACCACTCTATATCAGACAGCACCACAACTCTATATCAAACAGCACCACAACTCTATATCAGACAGCAGCACCACCACTCAATATCAGACAACACCACCCCCACTCTATATCAGACAGCACCACCACCACTCTATATTAGACAGCACCACCACTCTATATCAGACAGCACCACAACTCTATATCAAACAGCACCACAACTCTATATCAGACAGCAGCACCACCACTCTATATCTGACAACACCACTCGATATCAGACAGCACCACAACTCTATATCAGACAGCCCCACCACCACTCGATATCAGATAGCACCACCACTCTACATCAGACAGCACCACGACCACTCGATATCAGACAGCACCACCACTCTACATCAGACAACACCACCAGTCTATATCAGACAGCACCACTCTATATCAGACAGCACCACCACTCTATATCAGACAGCACCACCACTCTATATCAGACAGCACCACCACCACTCTATATCAGACAGCACCACCACTCTATATCAGACAGCACCACAACTCTATATCAGACAGCACCACAACTCTATATCAGACAACACCACCACCACTCTATATCAGACAACACCACCACTCTATATCAGACAGCACCACCACTCTATATCAGTCAACTCCACCACTCTGTCAGACAGCACCACCACTCTATCAGACAGCACCACCACTCTATCAGACAGCACCACCACTCTACATCAGACAGCACCACCACTCTATATCAGACAGCACCACCACCATTCTATATCAGACAGCACCACCACTCTATATCAGACACCACCACCACTCTATATCAGACAGCACCACCACTCTAAATCAGACAGCCCCACCACTCTAAATCAGACAGCACCACCACTCTACACCAGACAGCACCACCACTCTATATCAGACAACACCACCACTCTATATCAGACAGCACCACCCCTCTATATCAAACAGCACCACCACTCTATGTCAGACAGCACCACCACTCTATATCAGACAGCACCACCACTCTGTATCAGACAGCACCACCACTCTTTGTCCCCTCTCCCTCCAGACTCACTCTGTCTATGTGTGTTTTTCACTCCCCCCCAGACTCACTCTGTCTGTGTGTGTTTGTCCCCAGACGTACAGCACATTAAGCGCAGGGACATCCTCCTGAAGAGGGAGCTCGGAGAGGGGGCGTTTGGAAAGGTCTTCCTGGCTGAGTGCTACAACCTGATCCCCACCAAGGATACCATGCTGGTGGCTGTCAAGGTAAGGAGGGATCCCCCAAACAGACACACTACTGTTACAGCTGTCTGTGGTAAATGGATATCATTAGGAGGGATCCCCCAAACAGACACAGTACTGTCTGTGGTAAATGGATCTCATTAGGAGGGATCCTCCAAACAGACACAGTACTGTCTGTGGTAAAAATGTTCTCATTAGGTGGGATCCCCCAAACAGACACAGTACTGTCTGTGGTAAATGGTTCTCATTAGGTGGGATCCCCCAAACAGACACAGTACTGTCTGTGGTAAATGGTTCTCATTAGGTGGGATCCCCCAAACAGACACAGTACTGTCTGTGGTAAATGGTTCTCATTAGGAGGGATCCCCCAAACAGACACAGTACTGTCTGTGGTAAATGGATCTCATTAGGAGGGATCCCCCAAACAGACACAGTACTGTCTGTGGTAAATGGATCTCATTAGGAGGGATCCCCCAAACAGACACAGTACTGTCTGTGGTAAATGGTTCTCATTAGGAGGGATCCCCCAAACAGACACACTACTGTTACAGCTGTCTGTGGTAAATGGTTCTCATTAGGAGGGATCCCCCAAACAGACACAGTACTGTTACAGCTGTCTGTGGTAAATGGTTCTCATTAGGAGGGATCCCCCAAACAGACACAGTACTGTTACAGCTGTCTGTGGTAAATGGTTCTCATTAGGAGGGATCCCCCAAACAGACACAGTACTGTTACAGCTGTCTGTGGTAAATGGTTCTCATTAGGTGGGATCCTCCAAACAGACACACTACTGTTACAGCTGTCTGTGGTAAATGGATCTCATTAGGAGGGATCCCCCAAACAGACACAGTACTGTCTGTGGTAAATGGTTCTCATTAGGTGGGATCCCCCAAACAGACACAGTACTGTCTGTGGTAAATGGTTCTCATTAGGAGGGATCCCCCAAACAGACACACTACTGTCTGTGGTAAATGGATCTCATTAGGAGGGATCCCCCAAACAGACACAGTACTGTCTGTGGTAAATGGTTCTCATTAGGTGGGATCCCCCAAACAGACACAGTACTGTTACAGTAATGTAATGTAACTCGTCTGTCCTCTCCATTCATTAATCATACAACATAGTTATATGTCCAAGGTATCACATCCGGACAACCAAACTCTAGACCTCATTTGTAGTTGTTCAATATGTAGTCCAACAGGACTTGCCAGATGGGGATGTTAAAGTGAGTGACTCGTCAGTAGCCTACTGAATCGCAGCGGTAAGAGACGTTCATTTGCATACTAGTATGATTTTTTTGCCAATTATTTGCAGATTAAATGAATAAAACATTTGATGAAGATGGTGAATCCTCCTCACCCAGGGATCAATAGGTAGTCTGGTGGAGAGATAGTTTCACTCTGGTCCAACATATGATAACAGAAAACAGATTGAATATCAATAGCTGATGAAACTAAGACTGTTATGAGAAAATGGTTTTTAATCCATGTTAGAACTTGATAGTTGCTTGTTGAAAATACAATGTAGCATTAGAATATACCAGAGGACACAAAAATAAAGCTTGTTTGGCAAAACAAATCAGGGGGAGTCTATTGTGGGAAAGGAACGGTGTCTGTTGTAGGAAAGGAACGGTGTCTGTTGTGGGAAAGGAACGGTGTCTGTTGTGGGAAAGGAACGGTGTCTGTTGTGGGAAAGGAACGGTGTCTGTTGTGGGAAAGGAACGGTGTCTGTTGTGGGAAAGGAATGGTGTCTGTTGTGGGAAAGAAATGGTGTCTGTTGTGGAAAAGGAATGGTGTCTGTTGTCAGAAAGGAATGGTGTCTGTTGTGGGAAAGGAACGGTGTATGTTGTGGGAAAGGAATGGTGTCTGTTGTGGGAAAGGAGCGGTGTCTGTTGTGGGAAAGGAACGGTGTCTGTTGTGGGAAAGGAATGGTGTCTGTTGTGGGAAAGGAATGGTGTCTGTTGTGGGAAAGGAACGGTGTCTGTTGTGGGAAAGGAACGGTGTCTGTTGTGGGAAAGGAATGGTGTCTGTTGTGTGGTGGGAAAGGAACGGTGTCTGTTGTGGGAAAGGAACGGTGTCTGTTGTGGGAAAGGAACGGTGTCTGTTGTGGAAAAGGAATGGTGTCTGTTGTGGGAAAGGAATGGTGTCTGTTGTGGAAAAGGAATGGTGTCTGTTGTGGAAAAGGAATGGTGTCTGTTGTCAGAAAGGAACGGTGTCTGTTGTGGGAAAGGAACGGTGTCTGTTGTGGGAAAGGAATGGTGTTTGTTGTGGCACAGGAATGGTGTCTGTTTTGGGAAAGGAATGGTGTCTGTTGTGGGAAAGGAATGGTGTCTGTTGTGTGGTGGGAAAGGGATGGTGTCTGTTGTGGGAAAGGAATGGTGTATGTTGTGGGAAAGGAACAGTGTCTGTTGTGGGAAAGGAATGGTGTCTGTTGTCAGAAAGGAACGGTGTCTGTTGTGGGAAAGGAATGGTGTCTGTTGTGGGAAAGGAACGGTGTCTGTTGTGGGAAAGGAACGGTGTCTGTTGTGGGAAAGGAACAGTGTCTGTTGTGGGGAAAGTAATGGTGTCTGTTGTGGGAAAGGACTGGTGTCTGTTGTGGGAAAGGAACGGTGTCTGTTGTGGGAAAGGAACGGTGTCTGTTGTGGGAAAGGAATGGTATCTGTTGTGTGGTGGGAAAGGAACAGTGTCTGTTGTGGGAAAGGAACGGTGTCTGTTGTGGGAAAGGAACGGTGTCTGTTGTGGGAAAGGAATGGTGTCTGTTGTGGGAAAGGAATGGTGTCTGTTGTGGAAAATGAATGGTGTCTGTTGTCAGAAAGGAACGGTGTCTGTTGTGGGAAAGGAACAGTGTCTGTTGTGGGAAAGGAATGGTGTTTGTTGTGGCAAAGGAATGGTGTCTGTTTTGGGAAAGGAATGGTGTCTGTTGTGGGAAAGGAATGGTGTCTGTTGTGTGGTGGGAAAGGGATGGTGTCTGTTGTGGGAAAGGAACAGTGTCTGTTGTGTGGTGGGAAAGGAATGGTGTCTTTTGTGTGGTGGGAAAGGAATGGTGTCTGTTGTGGGAAAGGAATGGTGTCTGTTGTGGGAAAGGAATGGTGTCTGTTGTGTGGTGGGAAAGGAACGGTGTCTGTTGTGGGAAAGGAATGGTGTCTGTTGTGTGGTGGGAAAGGAACGGTGTCTGTTGTGGGAAAGGAACGGTGTCTGTTGTGGGAAAAGAATGGTGTCTGTGGTGGGAAAGGAACGGTGTCTGTTTGCTTTCAAACACTTTTATCTTCTTCCATCTCCGTTGGAATAGAATATAAAACAGAATATCACTTTATGTCAACCAACTGAAACCCTGCAGTTCTCTTCCTGTTATTATCGTGTCTAAGCACTCGTAGTTATTATGTTGGACTGACGCCCAGAGGAGAAACATTTACTGATAGTGTATCCTCAATGGCATCCTATTCCCTGTGTAGTGCACTACATTTGCATCCTATTCCCTGTGTAGTGCACTACATTTGCATCCTATTCCCTGTGTAGTGCACTACATTTGCATCCTATTCCCTGTGTAGTGCACTACATTTGCATCCTATTCCCTGTGTAGTGCACTACATTTGCATCCTATTCCCTGTGTAATGCACTACATTTGCATCCTATTCCCTGTGTAGTGCACTACATTTGAACAGGGTTCATAGGGGCTCTGGGAAAAAATTGTGCACTATAAAGGGATTAGGACGCCAGTGTGGATACATTCTCAGTAAATGTTTCTCCTCTGGGTCCAGACAGTTTGTTTAGAGGAGTCACCAGGACACTGTGACCGTGCTGTCTGGTATTACTGGTCCAGACAGTCACCAGAACACTGTGACCGTGCTGTCTGGTATTACTGGTCCAGACAGTCACCAGAACACTGTGACCATGCTGTCTGGTATTACTGGTCCAGACAGTTTGTTTAGAGGAGTCACCAGAACACTGTGACCGTGCTGTCTGGTATTACTGGTCCAGACAGTCACCAGAACACTGTGACCATGCTGTCTGGTATTACTGGTCCAGACAGTCACCAGAACACTGTGACCGTGCTGTCTGGTATTACTGGTCCAGACAGTTTGTTTAGAGGAGTCACCAGAACACTGTGACCGTGCTGTCTGGTATTACTGGTCCAGACAGTTTGTTTAGAGGAGTCACCAGAACACTGTGACCGTGCTGTCTGGTATTACTGGTCCAGACAGTTTGTTTAGAGGAGTCACCAGGACACTGTGACCGTGCTGTCTGGTATTACTGGTCCAGACAGTCACCAGAACACTGTGACTGTGCTGTCTGGTATTACTGGTCCAGACAGTTTGTTTAGAGCAGTCACCAGAACACTGTGACCATGTTGTCTGGCTACGTTACTGAGTGATGAGGGTATGTGATGTTACTGAGTGATGAGGGGATGTTACTGAGTGATAAGGGGATGTGATGTTACTGAGTGATGAGGGGATGTGTTGATACTGAGTGATGAGGGGATGTGTTGTTACTGAGTGATGAGGGGATGTGTTGTTACTGAGTGATGAGGGGATGTTACTGAGTGATGAGGGGATGTTTCTGAGTGATGAGGGGATGTTTCTGAGTGATGAGGGGATGTTACTGAGTGATGAGGGGATGTTACTGAGTGATGAGGGGATGTTACTGAGTGATGAGGGGATGTTACGGAGTGATGAGGGGATGTGTTGTTACGGAGTGATGAGGGGATGTTACTGAGTGATGAGGGGATGTTACTGAGTGATGAGAGGATGTGATGTTACTGTGTGATTAGGGGATGTTACTGAGTGATGAGGGGATGTTTCTGAGTGATGAGGGGATGTTACTGAGTGATGAGGGGATGTTACTGAGTGATGAGGGGATGTTTCTGAGTGATGAGGGGATGTTATGTTACTGAGTGATGAGGGGATGTTACTGAGTGATGATGCGATGTTACTGAGTGATGAGGGGATGTTACTAAGTGATGAGGGGATGTGTTGTTACTGAGTGATGAGGAGATGTTACTGAGTGATGAGGGGATGTTACTGAGTGATGAGGGGATGTTACTGAGTGATGAGGGGATATTACTGAGTGATGAGGGGATATTACTGAGTGATGATGGGATGTTACTGAGTGATGAGGTGTTTTTTTAGGTTTGTATAACTGAAGATCTACTAGTAATTTACAGACATCATCCAGCAGTATACCAACAGTACATCTCTCTTCTTCCCAGACCCTGAAGGACCTCAACCTGTCTGTTGTCTATAAGATGTCTGATATCAATGTGTTTACTACTACAGTAGTACCAGCAGTAAACCAACAGTACTTCTCCATCTCATCCACAGACCCTGAAACCAACAGCGTGTCCCTTTGGTTCCCAGAGCCTGAAGGACCTCAACCTGTCTGTTGTCTATAAGATGTCTGATATCAATGTGTTTACTACTACAGTAGTACCAGCAGTAAACCAACAGTACTTCTCCATCTCATCCACAGACCCTGAAACCAACAGCGTGTCCCTTTGGTTCCCAGAGCCTGAAGGACCCCAACCTGTCAGCCAGAAAAGACTTCCAGAGAGAAGCTGAGCTGCTCACCAACCTCCAGCACGACCACATTGTTAAGTTCTATGGGGTCTGTGTGGATGGAGATCCCCTCATCATGGTGTTTGAGTACATGAAGCATGGGGACCTCAACAAGTTCCTCAGGTAGTGGTATAGGAACAATGCTGGTACACAGGGGCGCCTCTTTGGTTTTAGAAGTGGGGGGGACATAACCTGACGGGAGGTCTGGAATATTTGGGGGGAATCTAAAGCTAATTTCCTGCATTTTGACACAATCCAACATGCCGTCTCTATTTAGAACAAAAAGAAAGCAAAAATGTCCACAGTTATCAAGCTAATGTAAGAGATCAAACTCCTCTGTCTCTACTCCTCCTCTGTCTCTACTACTCCTCTGTTCTGTTTCGTATCTCTCTCTCCAGAGTCCATGGTCCAGATGGCCAGCCTCTACGGACTGTATAGATGAAGGTGTATGTGTCTCTCTCTCCAGAGTCCATGGTCCAGATGGCCAGCCTCTACATACTGTATAGATGAAGGTTTATGTTTCTCTCTCTCCAGAGTCCATGGTCCAGATGGCCAGCCTCTACATACTGTATAGATGAAGGCTTATGTTTCTCTCTCTCCAGAGTCCATGGTCCAGATGGCCAGCCTCTACATACTGTATAGATGAAGGCTTATGTTTCTCTCTCTCCAGAGTCCATGGTCCAGATGGCCAGCCTCTACAGACTGTATAGATGAAGGCTTATGTATCTCTCTCTCCAGAGTCCATGGTCCAGATGGCCAGCCTCTACATACTGTATAGATGAAGGCTTATGTTTCTCTCTCTCCAGAGTCCATGGTCCAGATGGCCAGCCTCTTCATACTGTATAGATGAAGGTTTATGTTTCTCTCTCTCCAGAGTCCATGGTCCAGATGCTATGATCCTTGTGGATGGCCATCCCGTTCAAACTGACGGAGAGCTGGGTCTGTCCCAGATGTTACACATCGCTACCCAGATCTCAGCCGGCATTGTGTACCTGACCTCCCAGCACTTTGTCCACAGAGACCTGGCCACCAGGAACTGTCTAGTGGGCAACGGGCTGCTTGTGAAGATAGGAGACTTCGGGATGTCCAGAGACATCTACAGCACAGACTACTACAGGGTAAGGACTCATGTATGGAAGGACTATAGCATTTGGACTGAGAGATTTGTTAATTTATGAACACCTGTGCCATTTCCTTTAACTTCTTAGTGATCCCTTCCCGCTCGAATCCCGATAACGGGATTGATTTGACGACATCCAGTGAAATTGCAGCGCGCCAAATCCAAAAACAGAAATACTCATAATAAGAATTCATTAAACATACAAGTTTATACAGCAAAATACATCTGAACTTAATCCAGCCACAGTGTCAGATTTCAAAAAGGCTTCACGGCAAAAGCAGACCATGCGATTATCTGAGGACAGCACCCCGCATACAAACACATGAAAATCATATTTCAACCAGCCAGGCACGACACAAAAGTCAGAAATAACGAAAACAAAGTGAAAAGAAAGTGAAGTGCGTTCGCACCAAAAGATTTGAGTCCACCTGGAGTGACACATGGAAGAGCAGGTGGATCATCATCATCAACATCAACCAATTTCTAAAGACTGTTGACATCTAGTGGAAGCTATAGGAACTACAAGCAGATTCCTATTAAATAGGGCTTACCATAGAAATCTAATGCAAAACAGATTGACCTAGAAATAAATCCCAGGTTGGATTGTGCTCGGGGTTCCACCTGCCAACTCAGTTCTGTTATACTCACAGACATTATTCTAACAGTTTTAGAAATGTCAGAGTGTTTTCTATCCAAATCTAATAATGATATGCATATCCTAGCATCTGGGCCTGAGTAGCAGGCAGTTTACTTTGGGAACGCTTTTCATCCGGATGTGAAAATACTGCCCCCTATCCCAAATACGTTTTTAATGTAGAGCAAAAAAAATTCACAGTAAACACAGTAGGGCAGTCCACGAGGGGATGTAGTGCCCCTCTTGAAGTAACCACAGTGGGGCAGTCCACGAGGGGGCGTAGTGGCGTCTGTGGAGGAAGCTGCCTCATGTCAACCTGTCAACATGTTATTGTTACAATCTGGTGAATTTCTGTTCTTCCCAACAACCTCACGTAATGAACGTGTGAGAGAGACATCTAAAATGTACTTTTTTTACAATCACAATTCCCCTTAATGGCATCACAATTCCCCTTAACGACATCACAATTCCCCTTAATGGCATCACAATTCCCCGTAATGACATCACAATTCCCCGTAATGACATCACAATTCCCCGTAATGACATCACAATTCCCCGTAATGACATCACAATACCACTTAATGACAAATGTGAAAACAAGTTGTTAGAAATGTTGTAATATATTATAAATAAAAAACAGAAATACCTTATTTACATAAGTATTCAGACCCTCAGAGCTCAGGTGCATCCTGTTTCCATTGATCATCCTTGAGATGTTTCTAACAACTTGATTGGAGTCCACCTGTGGTAAATTTAATTGATTGGACATGATTTGGAAAGGCACAAACCTGTCTATATAAGGTCCCACAGTTGACAGTGCTGAGGAGTGGCTAGATGATGGTTCTGTGCTTCCAACTTTGTGGTAACAGTTTGGGGAAGGCCCTTTCCTGTTTATGCATGACAATGCCCCTGTGCACAAAGCGAGGTCCATACAGAAAAGGTTTGTTGAGATCGGTGTGGAAGAACTTGACCGTCCTGCACAGAGCCCCTGACCTCAATCCCATCAAAAAACATTGGGTTGAATTAGAAGGCTGGCTACGAGCCAGGACTAATCGCCCATCATCAGTGCCCGACCAGACAGAGTAGAACAAAAGTACTTAGCCTCTGTAGTTGAAACCAGGACAGGCTGATATCTCCACAGGACTGAAGAGCATGCCTCTGTAGTTGAAACCAGGACAGGCTGATATCTCCACAGGACTGAAGAGCATGCCTCTGTAGTTGAAACCAGGACAGGCTGATATCTCCATAGGGCTGAAGAGCATGCCTCTGTAGTTGAAACCAGGACAGGCTGATATCTCCACAGGGCTGAAGAGCATGGCTCTGTAGTTGAAACCAGGACAGACTGATATCTCCACACGGCTGAAGAGCATGCCTCTGTAGTTGAAACCAGGACAGGCTGATATCTCCACAGGGCTGAAGACCATGCCTCTGTAGTTGAAACCAGGACAGGCTGATATCTCCACAGGGCTGAAGAGCATGCCTCTGTAGTTGAAACCAGGACAGGCTGATATCTCCACAGGGCTGAAGAGCATGCCTCTGTGTGGTTGCCAGTCAGGCAGGCTGATAGGGACTGTGAGATGCCAGGGCTGGCATTGTGTTACATGGCCAGATAATATCTCTGCCAATCAGACAGAAAGGAGCAGAGAGGAGCAGAGAGGAGGCTGATCGTGAGGGAGGAACACACAGCCAGTGTGTGGTACTCCATCCAGGATTGTGTTGGTCGTGGTACTCCATCCAGGATTGTGTTGGTCGTGGTATTCCATCCAGGATTGTATTGGTCGTGGTACTCCATCCAGTGTTGTGTTGGTCGTGGTACTCCATCCAGTATTGTGTTGGTCGTGGTACTCCATCCAGGATTGTATTGGTTGTGGTACTCCATCCAGTGTTGTTTTGGTCGTGGTACTCCATCCAGTATTGTGTTGGTCGTGGTACTCCATCCAGTATTGAATTGGTTGTGGTAGCCCATCCAGTATTGTGTTGGTCTTGGTACTCCATCCAGTATTGTGTTGGTCGTGGTACTCCATCCAGTATTGTGTTGGTCCTGGTACTCCATTCAGTATTGTGCTGGTCGTGGTACTCCATCCAGTATTGTGTTGGTCATGGTACTCAATCCAGTATTGTGCTGGTCGTGGTACTCCATCCAGTATTGTGTTGGTCATGGTACTCCATCCAGTATTGTGTTGTTCAGTAACAGTAACATCAGTCTTGTTGATGCTGTCCATGATTACAACAGTAACATCAGTCTTGTTGATGCTGTCAGGACCATGATTACAACAGTAACATCAGTCTTGTTGATGCTTTCCATGATTACAACAGTAACATCAGTCCTGTTGATGCTGTCAGGACCGTGATTACAACAGTAACATCAGTCTTGTTAATGCTGTCCATGATTACAACAGTAACATCAGTCATGTTGATGCTGTCAGGACCGTGATTACAACAGTAACATCAGTCTTGTTGATGCTGTCAATGATTACAACAGTAACATCAGTCTTGTTGATGCTGTCCATGATTACAACAGTAACATCAGTCTTGTTGATGCTGTCAGGACCGTGATTTCAACAGTAACATCAGTCATGTTGATGCTGTCAGGACCGTGATTTCAACAGTAACATCAGTCTTGTTGATGCTGTCCATGATTACAACAGTAACATCAGTCATGTTGATGCTGTCCATGATTACAACAGTAACATCAGTCTTGTTGATGCTGTCCATGATTACAACAGCAACATCAATCTTGTTAATGCTGTCAGGACTGTGATTACAACAGTAACATCAGTCTTGTTGATGCTGTCAGGACTGTGATTACAACAGTAACATCAGTCTTGTTGATGCTGTCAGGACTGTGATTACAACAGTAACATCAGTCTTGTTGATGCTGTCAGGACTGTGATTACAACAGTAACATCAGTCTTGTTGATGCTGTCAATGATTACAACAGTAACATCAGTCATGTTGATGCTGTCAGGACCGTGATTACAACAGTAACATCAGTCTTGTTGATGCTGTCCATGATTACAACAGTAACATCAGTCTTGTTGATGCTGTCAATGATTACAACAGTAACATCAGTCTTGTTGATGCTGTCAATGATTACAACAGTAACATCAGTCTTGTTGATGCTGTCAATGATTACAACAGTAACATCAGTCTTGTTGATGCTGTCCATGATTACAACAGTAACATCAGTCATGTTGATGCTGTCAGGACCATGATTACAACAGTAACATCAGTCTTGTTGATGCTGTCCATGATTACAACAGTAACATCAGTCATGTTGATGCTGCCAGGACCGTGATTACAACAGTAACATCAGTCTTGTTGATGCTGTCCATGATTACAACAGTAACATCCGTCTTGTTGATGATGTCAATGATTACAACAGTAACATCAGTCTTGTTGATACTGTCAATGATTACAACAGTAACATCAGTCTTGTTGATGCTGTCAATGATTACAACAGTAACATCAGTCTTGTTGATCCTGTCCATGATTACAACAGTAACATCAGTCATGTTGATGCTGTCAGGACCATGATTACAACAGTAACATCAGTCTTGTTGATGCTGTCCATGATTACAACAGTAACATCAGTCTTGTTGATGCTGTCCATGATTACAACAGTAACATCAGTCTTGTTGATGCTGTCCATGATTACAACAGTAACATCAGTCTTGTTGATGCTGTCAGGACCATGATTACAACAGTAACATCAGTCTTGTTGATGCTTTCCATGATTACAACAGTAACATCAGTCCTGTTGATGCTGTCAGGACCGTGATTACAACAGTAACATCAGTCTTGTTAATGCTGTCCATGATTACAACAGTAACATCAGTCATGTTGATGCTGTCAGGACCGTGATTACAACAGTAACATCAGTCTTGTTGATGCTGTCAATGATTACAACAGTAATATCAGTCTTGTTGATGCTGTCCATGATTACAACAGTAACATCAGTCTTGTTGATGCTGTCAGGACCGTGATTTCAACAGTAACATCAGTCATGTTGATGCTGTCAGGACCGTGATTTCAACAGTAACATCAGTCTTGTTGATGCTGTCCATGATTACAACAGTAACATCAGTCTTGTTGATGCTGTCCATGATTACAACAGTAACATCAGTCTTGTTGATGCTGTCCATGATTACAACAGTAACATCAGTCTTGTTGATGCTGTCCATGATTACAACAGCAACATCAATCTTGTTAATGCTGTCAGGACTGTGATTACAACAGTAACATCAGTCTTGTTGATGCTGTCAGGACTGTGATTACAACAGTAACATCAGTCTTGTTGATGCTGTCAATGATTACAACAGTAACATCAGTCATGTTGATGCTGTCAGGACCGTGATTACAACAGTAACATCAGTCTTGTTGATGCTGTCCATGATTACAACAGTAACATCAGTCTTGTTGATGCTGTCCATGATTACAACAGTAACATCAGTCTTGTTGATGCTGTCAATGATTACAACAGTAACATCAGTCTTGTTGATGCTGTCAATGATTACAACAGTAACATCAGTCTTGTTGATGCTGTCCATGATTACAACAGTAACATCAGTCATGTTGATGCTGTCAGGACCATGATTACAACAGTAACATCAGTCTTGTTGATGCTGTCCATGATTACAACAGTAACATAAGTCATGTTGATGCTGTCAGGACCGTGATTACAACAGTAACATCAGTCTTGTTGATGCTGTCCATGATTACAACAGTAACATCCGTCTTGTTGATGATGTCAATGATTACAACAGTAACATCTTTCTTGTTGATGCTGTCAATGATTACAACAGTAACATCAGTCTTGTTGATGCTGTCAATGATTACAACAGTAACATCAGTCTTGTTGATCCTGTCCATGATTACAACAGTAACATCAGTCATGTTGATGCTGTCAGGACCATGATTACAACAGTAACATCAGTCTTGTTGATGCTGTCCATGATTACAACAGTAACATCAGTCTTGTTGATGCTGTCCATGATTACAACAGTAACATCAGTCTTGTTGATGCTGTCCATGATTACAACAGTAACATCAGTCTTGTTGATGCTGTCAGGACCATGATTACAACAGTAACATCAGTCTTGTTGATGCTTTCCATGATTACAACAGTAACATCAGTCCTGTTGATGCTGTCAGGACCGTGATTACAACAGTAACATCAGTCTTGTTAATGCTGTCCATGATTACAACAGTAACATCAGTCATGTTGATGCTGTCAGGACCGTGATTACAACAGTAACATCAGTCTTGTTGATGCTGTCAATGATTACAACAGTAATATCAGTCTTGTTGATGCTGTCCATGATTACAACAGTAACATCAGTCTTGTTGATGCTGTCAGGACCGTGATTTCAACAGTAACATCAGTCATGTTGATGCTGTCAGGACCGTGATTTCAACAGTAACATCAGTCTTGTTGATGCTGTCCATGATTACAACAGTAACATCAGTCTTGTTGATGCTGTCCATGATTACAACAGTAACATCAGTCTTGTTGATGCTGTCCATGATTACAACAGCAACATCAATCTTGTTAATGCTGTCAGGACTGTGATTACAACAGTAACATCAGTCTTGTTGATGCTGTCAGGACTGTGATTACAACAGTAACATCAGTCTTGTTGATGCTGTCAGAACTGTGATTACAACAGTAACATCAGTCTTGTTGATGCTGTCAATGATTACAACAGTAACATCAGTCATGTTGATGCTGTCAGGACCGTGATTACAACAGTAACATCAGTCTTGTTGATGCTGTCCATGATTACAACAGTAACATCAGTCTTGTTGATGCTGTCAATGATTACAACAGTAACATCAGTCTTGTTGATGCTGTCAATGATTACAACAGTAACATCAGTCTTGTTGATGCTGTCAATGATTACAACAGTAACATCAGTCTTGTTGATGCTGTCCATGATTACAACAGTAACATCAGTCATGTTGATGCTGTCAGGACCATGATTACAACAGTAACATCAGTCTTGTTGATGCTGTCCATGATTACAACAGTAACATCAGTCATGTTGATGCTGTCAGGACCGTGATTACAACAGTAACATCAGTCTTGTTGATGCTGTCCATGATTACAACAGTAACATCCGTCTTGTTGATGATGTCAATGATTACAACAGTAACATCAGTCTTGTTGATGCTGTCAATGATTACAACAGTAACATCAGTCTTGTTGATGCTGTCAATGATTACAACAGTAACATCAGTCTTGTTGATCCTGTCCATGATTACAACAGTAACATCAGTCATGTTGATGCTGTCAGGACCATGATTACAACAGTAACATCAGTCTTGTTGATGCTGTCCATGATTACAACAGTAACATCAGTCTTGTTGATGCTGTCCATGATTACAACAGTAACATCAGTCATGTTGATGCTGTCAGGCCCATGATTTCAACAGTAACATCAGTCTTGTTGATGCTGTCAGGACTGTGATTACAACAGTAACATCAGTCTTGTTGATGCTGTCCATGATTACAACAGTAACATCAGTCTTGTTGATGCTGTCCATGATTACAACAGTAACATCAGTCTTGTTAATGCTGTCAGGACAATGATTACAACAGTAACATCAGTCTTGTTGATGCTGTCCATGATTACAACAGTAACATCAGTCTTGTTGATGCTGTCAATGATTACAACAGTAACATCAGTCTTGTTGATGCTGTCCATGATTACAACAGTAACATCAGTCATGTTGATGCTGTCAGGACCGTGATTACAACAGTAACATCAGTCTTGTTGTTGCTGTCAGGACTGTGATTTCAACAGTAACATCAGTCTTGTTGATGCTGTCCATGATTACAACAGTAACATCAGTCTTGTTGATGCTGTCCATGATTACAACAGTAACATCAGTCTTGTTGATGCTGTCCATGATTACAACAGCAACATCAATCTTGTTAATGCTGTCAGGACTGTGATTACAACAGTAACATCAGTCTTGTTGATGCTGTCAGGACTGTGATTACAACAGTAACATCAGTCTTGTTGATGCTGTCAATGATTACAACAGTAACATCAGTCATGTTGATGCTGTCAGGACCGTGATTACAACAGTAACATCAGTCTTGTTGATGCTGTCCATGATTACAACAGTAACATCAGTCTTGTTGATGCTGTCCATGATTACAACAGTAACATCAGTCTTGTTGATGCTGTCAATGATTACAACAGTAACATCAGTCTTGTTGATGCTGTCAATGATTACAACAGTAACATCAGTCTTGTTGATGCTGTCCATGATTACAACAGTAACATCAGTCATGTTGATGCTGTCAGGACCATGATTACAACAGTAACATCAGTCTTGTTGATGCTGTCCATGATTACAACAGTAACATAAGTCATGTTGATGCTGTCAGGACCGTGATTACAACAGTAACATCAGTCTTGTTGATGCTGTCCATGATTACAACAGTAACATCCGTCTTGTTGATGATGTCAATGATTACAACAGTAACATCTTTCTTGTTGATGCTGTCAATGATTACAACAGTAACATCAGTCTTGTTGATGCTGTCAATGATTACAACAGTAACATCAGTCTTGTTGATCCTGTCCATGATTACAACAGTAACATCAGTCATGTTGATGCTGTCAGGACCATGATTACAACAGTAACATCAGTCTTGTTGATGCTGTCCATGATTACAACAGTAACATCAGTCTTGTTGATGCTGTCCATGATTACAACAGTAACATCAGTCTTGTTGATGCTGTCCATGATTACAACAGTAACATCAGTCTTGTTGATGCTGTCAGGACCATGATTACAACAGTAACATCAGTCTTGTTGATGCTTTCCATGATTACAACAGTAACATCAGTCCTGTTGATGCTGTCAGGACCGTGATTACAACAGTAACATCAGTCTTGTTAATGCTGTCCATGATTACAACAGTAACATCAGTCATGTTGATGCTGTCAGGACCGTGATTACAACAGTAACATCAGTCTTGTTGATGCTGTCAATGATTACAACAGTAATATCAGTCTTGTTGATGCTGTCCATGATTACAACAGTAACATCAGTCTTGTTGATGCTGTCAGGACCGTGATTTCAACAGTAACATCAGTCATGTTGATGCTGTCAGGACCGTGATTTCAACAGTAACATCAGTCTTGTTGATGCTGTCCATGATTACAACAGTAACATCAGTCTTGTTGATGCTGTCCATGATTACAACAGTAACATCAGTCTTGTTGATGCTGTCCATGATTACAACAGCAACATCAATCTTGTTAATGCTGTCAGGACTGTGATTACAACAGTAACATCAGTCTTGTTGATGCTGTCAGGACTGTGATTACAACAGTAACATCAGTCTTGTTGATGCTGTCAGGACTGTGATTACAACAGTAACATCAGTCTTGTTGATGCTGTCAATGATTACAACAGTAACATCAGTCATGTTGATGCTGTCAGGACCGTGATTACAACAGTAACATCAGTCTTGTTGATGCTGTCCATGATTACAACAGTAACATCAGTCTTGTTGATGCTGTCAATGATTACAACAGTAACATCAGTCTTGTTGATGCTGTCAATGATTACAACAGTAACATCAGTCTTGTTGATGCTGTCAATGATTACAACAGTAACATCAGTCTTGTTGATGCTGTCCATGATTACAACAGTAACATCAGTCATGTTGATGCTGTCAGGACCATGATTACAACAGTAACATCAGTCTTGTTGATGCTGTCCATGATTACAACAGTAACATCAGTCATGTTGATGCTGTCAGGACCGTGATTACAACAGTAACATCAGTCTTGTTGATGCTGTCCATGATTACAACAGTAACATCCGTCTTGTTGATGATGTCAATGATTACAACAGTAACATCAGTCTTGTTGATGCTGTCAATGATTACAACAGTAACATCAGTCTTGTTGATGCTGTCAATGATTACAACAGTAACATCAGTCTTGTTGATCCTGTCCATGATTACAACAGTAACATCAGTCATGTTGATGCTGTCAGGACCATGATTACAACAGTAACATCAGTCTTGTTGATGCTGTCCATGATTACAACAGTAACATCAGTCCTGTTGATGCTGTCAGGACCGTGATTACAACAGTAACATCAGTCTTGTTGATGCTGTCAATGATTACAACAGTAACATCAGTCTTGTTGATGCTGTCCATGATTACAACAGTAACATCAGTCTTGTTGATGCTGTCAGGACCATGATTACAACAGTAACATCAGTCTTGTTGATCCTGTCCATGATTACAACAGTAACATCAGTCATGTTGATGCTGTCAGGACCATGATTACAACAGTAACATCAGTCTTGTTGATGCTGTCCATGATTACAACAGTAACATCAGTCCTGTTGATGCTGTCAGGACCGTGATTACAACAGTAACATCAGTCTTGTTGATGCTGTCAATGATTACAACAGTAACATCAGTCTTGTTGATGCTGTCCATGATTACAACAGTAACATCAGTCTTGTTGATGCTGTCAGGACCATGATTACAACAGTAACATCAGTCTTGTTGATGCTTTCCATGATTACAACAGTAACATCAGTCCTGTTGATGCTGTCAGGACCGTGATTACAACAGTAACATCAGTCTTGTTAATGCTGTCCATGATTACAACAGTAACATCAGTCATGTTGATGCTGTCAGGACCGTGATTACAACAGTAACATCAGTCTTGTTGATGCTGTCAATGATTACAACAGTAATATCAGTCTTGTTGATGCTGTCCATGATTACAACAGTAACATCAGTCTTGTTGATGCTGTCAGGACCGTGATTTCAACAGTAACATCAGTCATGTTGATGCTGTCAGGACCGTGATTTCAACAGTAACATCAGTCTTGTTGATGCTGTCCATGATTACAACAGTAACATCAGTCTTGTTGATGCTGTCCATGATTACAACAGTAACATCAGTCTTGTTGATGCTGTCCATGATTACAACAGCAACATCAATCTTGTTAATGCTGTCAGGACTGTGATTACAACAGTAACATCAGTCTTGTTGATGCTGTCAGGACTGTGATTACAACAGTAACATCAGTCTTGTTGATGCTGTCAGGACTGTGATTACAACAGTAACATCAGTCTTGTTGATGCTGTCAATGATTACAACAGTAACATCAGTCATGTTGATGCTGTCAGGACCGTGATTACAACAGTAACATCAGTCTTGTTGATGCTGTCCATGATTACAACAGTAACATCAGTCTTGTTGATGCTGTCAATGATTACAACAGTAACATCAGTCTTGTTGATGCTGTCAATGATTACAACAGTAACATCAGTCTTGTTGATGCTGTCAATGATTACAACAGTAACATCAGTCTTGTTGATGCTGTCCATGATTACAACAGTAACATCAGTCATGTTGATGCTGTCAGGACCATGATTACAACAGTAACATCAGTCTTGTTGATGCTGTCCATGATTACAACAGTAACATCAGTCATGTTGATGCTGTCAGGACCGTGATTACAACAGTAACATCAGTCTTGTTGATGCTGTCCATGATTACAACAGTAACATCCGTCTTGTTGATGATGTCAATGATTACAACAGTAACATCAGTCTTGTTGATGCTGTCAATGATTACAACAGTAACATCAGTCTTGTTGATGCTGTCAATGATTACAACAGTAACATCAGTCTTGTTGATCCTGTCCATGATTACAACAGTAACATCAGTCATGTTGATGCTGTCAGGACCATGATTACAACAGTAACATCAGTCTTGTTGATGCTGTCCATGATTACAACAGTAACATCAGTCTTGTTGATGCTGTCCATGATTACAACAGTAACATCAGTCATGTTGATGCTGTCAGGCCCATGATTTCAACAGTAACATCAGTCTTGTTGATGCTGTCAGGACTGTGATTACAACAGTAACATCAGTCTTGTTGATGCTGTCCATGATTACAACAGTAACATCAGTCTTGTTGATGCTGTCCATGATTACAACAGTAACATCAGTCTTGTTAATGCTGTCAGGACAATGATTACAACAGTAACATCAGTCTTGTTGATGCTGTCCATGATTACAACAGTAACATCAGTCTTGTTGATGCTGTCAATGATTACAACAGTAACATCAGTCTTGTTGATGCTGTCCATGATTACAACAGTAACATCAGTCATGTTGATGCTGTCAGGACCGTGATTACAACAGTAACATCAGTCTTGTTGTTGCTGTCAGCACCGTGATTAGCTGTTAACCTGTTTCAGGTCGGAGGTCACACAGCGCTGTACTAATATAGTCCTGTTAACCTGTTTCAGGTCGGAGGTCACACAGCGCTGTACTAATATAGTCCTGTTAACCTGTTTCAGGTCGGAGGTCACACAGCGCTGTACTAATATAGTCCTGTTAACCTGTTTCAGGTCGGAGGTCACACAGCACTGTACTAATGTAGTCTTGTTAACCTGTTTCAGGTCGGAGGTCACACAGCACTGTACTAATGTAGTCCTGTTAACCTGTTTCAGGTCGGAGGTCACACCATGTTGCCGATCCGCTGGATGCCCCCTGAGAGCATCATGTACAGAAAGTTCACAACAGAAAGTGACGTTTGGAGCTTTGGAGTCATCCTCTGGGAGATCTTCACCTACGGGAAGCAGCCGTGGTTTCAGCTGGCCAACAACGAGGTATACTGGACCACTAACACCTTGCCTGCGTCCCGTAGGGCTCTGGTCAAGAGTAGTGGACTATTTAGGCAATAGGACGCCATTTCAAATCACATTTGTATTGGTGGTCTGAAGACAAAAGTAGTGACTATATAACACATTTAGGAGCACCCCTAGGAGCACCTCTAGTGTCTATATAACACATTTAGGAGCACCCCTAGGAGCACCCCTAGTGTCTATGTAACACATTTAGGAGCACACCTAGTGTCTATATAACACATTTAGGAGCACCCCTAGGAGCACCCCTAGCGTCTATATAACACATTTAGTAGCACCCCTAGGAGCACCCCTAGTGTCTATATAACACATTTAGGAGCACCCCTAGTGACTATATAACACATTTAGAAGCACCCCTAGTGTCTATATAACACATTTAGGAGCACCCCTAGTGTCTATATAACACATTTAGGAGCACCCCTAGTGTCTATATAACACATTTAGGAGCACCCCTAGTGTCTAGATAACACATTTAGGAGCACCCCTAGTGACTATATAACACATTTAGTAGCACCCCTAAGAGCACCCCTAGTGTCTATATAACACATTTAGGAGCACCCCTAGTGTCTATATAACCCATTTAGGAGCACCCCTAGTGACTATATAACACATTTAGGAGCACCCCTAGGAGCACCCCTAGTGTCTATATAACACATTTAGGAGCACCCCTAGGAGCACCCCTAGTGTCTATATAACACATTTAGGAGCACCCCTAGGAGCACCCCTAGTGACTATATAACACATTTAGGAGCACGCCTAGTGACTATATATAACACATTTAGGAGCACCCCTAGGAGCACACCTAGTGTCTATATAACACATTTAGGAGCACCGCTAGGAGCACCAATAGTGACTAAATAACACATTTAGGAGCACCCCTAGGAGCACCCCTAGTGACTATAAAACACATTTAGGAGCACCCCTAGTGACCACCTCTTCCTGAGGCCCGGCCCAGCACTTCCTGAGGCCCGGCCCACCTCTTCCTGAGGCCAGGCCCACCTCTTCCTGAGGCCCGGCCCACCTCTTCCTGAGGACCGGCCCAGCTCTTCCTGAGGCCCGGCCCACCTCTTCCTGAGGCCCGGCCCAGCACTTCCTGAGGCTAGGCCCACCTCTTCCTGATGCCCCTAGGAGCACCCCTAGTGACTATATAACACATTTAGGAGCACCCCTAGTGACTATATATAACACATTTAGGAGCACCCCTAGGAGCACACCTAGTGTCTATACAACACATTTAGGAGCACCGCTAGGAGCACCAATAGTGACTATATAACACATTTAGGAGCACCCCTAGGAGCACCCCTAGTGACTATAAAACACATTTAGGAGCACCCCTAGTGACTATCACCTCTTCCTGAGGCCCGGCCCACCTCTTCTTGAGGCCCTCTTCCTGAGGCCTGGCCCACCTATTCCTGAGGCCCGGCCCACCTCTTCCTGAGGCCCGGCCCACCTCTTCCTGAGGCCCTCTTCCTGAGGCCTGGCCCACCTATTCCTGAGGCCCGGCCCACCTCTTCCTGAGGCCCGGCCCACCTCTTCCTGAGGCCCTCTTCCTGAGGCCTGACCACCTCTTCCTGAGGCCCGGCCCACCTCTTCCTGAGGCGCCGGCTACCTCTTCCTGATTCCCGCCCACCTCTTCCTGAGGACCGGCCCAGCTCTTCCTGAGGCCCGGCCCACCTCTTCTTAATATTACTCTTACAAAGCAAGTTTATTAGTACATTCAAACTGCCCTTAAGAAATATCCTGTGAAGGGGTGCACATTCCCCTCGTAATTCATGCACTTGAAGTGTCAATATTTTCTTTGAAATTGATATTCCCCACGTTTCTAGAAAAAAATATTAACCTGTAGTCAGTGAGAGCATTTTAATGTTTTGAAACCCAAATGTATGTAGTGAAAAAACAGGTGTACAATAATCTCTGCATCCTCTCTCTGTCTCTCTGTTTGACTGACCCCTAACCCCTACACCCTAACCCCTCCTCTCTGTCTCTCTGTTTGACTGACCCCTAACCCCTACACCCTAACCCCTCCTCTCTCTGTCTCTCTGTTTGACTGACCCCTAACCCCTACACCCTAACCCCTCCTCTCTCTGTCTCTCTGTTTGACTGACCCCTAACCCCTCCTCTCTCTGTCTCTCTGTTTGACTGACCCCTACACCCTAACCCCTCCTCTCTCTGTCTCTCTGTTTGACTGACCCCTAACCCCTTCACCCTAACCCCTCCTCTCTCTGTCTCTCTGTTTGACTGACCCCTAACCCCTACACCCTAACCCCTCCTCTCTCTGTCTCTCTGTTTGACTGACCCCTACACCCTAACCCCTACACCCTAACTCCTCCTCTCTCTGTCTCTCTGTTTGACTGACCCCTAACCCCTACACCCTAACCCCTCCTCTCTCTGTCTCTCTGTTTGACTGACCCCTAACCCCTTCACCCTAACCCCTCCTCTCTCTGTCTCTCTGTTTGACTGACCCCTACACCCCTACACCCTAACCCCTCCTCTCTCTGTCTCTTCAGGTCATAGAATGTTTAGTACAGGGTCAGGTCCTGGACAGGCCGAGGGTTTGTCCCAAGGTGGTGTATGACCCCTAACCACTACACCCTAACCCCTCCTCTCTCTGTCTCTTCAGGTCATAGAGTGTTTAGTACAGGGTCAGGTCCTGGACAGGCCGAGGGTTTGTCCCAAGGAGGTGTATGACCCCTAACCCCTACACCCTAACCCCTCCTCTCTCTGTCTCTTCAGGTCATAGAGTGTTTAGTACAGGGTCAGGTTCTGGACAGGCCGAGGGTTTGTCCCAAGGAGGTGTATGACCCCTAACCACTACACCCTAACCCCTCCTCTCTCTGTCTCTTCAGGTCATAGAGTGTTTAGTACAGGGTCAGGTCCTGGACAGGCCAAGGGGTTGTCCCAAGGAGGTGTATGACCTGATGCTGGGCTGCTGGCAGAGGGAACCACATCAGAGGTTGAACATCAAGGACATTCAGAAGGTCCTCTATACCATGGGGAAAGACACACCTGTCTACCTGGATATACTCGGCTAGCACCAGTTCTACCTGGACGGAGTAGGGAGTTGATCCTAGACACTCACCTTGGATCAGTTTTGCATTTCAGTTAAGATTGGGGAGGGGAAGCTGATCCTAGATCTGTACCTTAGGGGAAACTTTACCCTGGATGTGTTGGGCTAAGATCGTCTGAATGTAATGCTTGTTGGACAGACAGACTGATAGACAACCAGGAAATAACCAGCCAGCCTGTTCCTTACTGTTCCGCTGTCAACAGGAGCCTAAACGTTTGGGAAGGACTCAAAGTGCCTGATCCACTATTTCCATATACTGGATAAAAGTATCAAAAAAACAAACGTTTACATTTTTGTTTTCTGATACAGAGTACACACCTGGTCAATCTGTCATGGAAAGGTGTTCCTAATGTTCTGTCCACTCAGTGTATATTCAGTGCCTTCGGAAAGTATTCAGGACCCTTGACTTTTTCCACATTCTGCTACGTTACAGCCTTATTCTAAAATTGATTAAAATATATTTTTTTCCTCATCAATCTACACACAATACCCCATAATGACAAAGTGAAAACAGGTTTTTAGATTTTTTTTTTATGTATTAAAGATACAAAACATAAATACCTTATTTACATAAGTATTCAGACCCTTTGCTATGAGACTCGAAAAAGAGCTCAGGTGCATCTTGTTTCCATTGATCATCCTTGAGATGTTTCTACAACTTGATTGGAGTCCAACTGTGGTAAATTCAATGAATTGGACATGACTTGGAAAGACTCACACCTGCCTATATAAGATCCCACAGTTAACAGTGTATATCAGAGCAAAAACTGAGCCATGAGGTTGAAGGAATTGTCCCTAGAGCTCTGAGACAGGATTGTGTCGAGGCACGGATCTGGGGAAGGGTATTGTTGGGGATTAATCAGAATAGTTGGGTAACATAGATAAGATGTTTTATTTTCATTATATGCTTGTGAGTTACTTCTCATTTAGAATGTATCTTGTTGTACTATAGTGGTGGCCATTTGCAGTTATCCTTTCTCTGTCATGGGGGTCAGTTACTTGGGCCACAGAGAGGGGAGAGATCAAGCTTGTCTTCATATGTAAACATATATTTGAAACCATGTTAAGGGATGACCAATTATCTCTTGGCTCCACAATGTCTGTGTGCCAGTCACTGTGTCTCTGTGATCTTGTCCAGGAGGGGGTGTATTTGATATATGCCGGTTAGTGAGGTTTTGTTTTATGGTCCTGAGTGGTACCAAGAGCGAGATGAGAACATAGTTTAGGAGACAAAGCTGAATGATAATTTATAGCCAATGCTGTCTGGCTATGTGTGTCTTTGCTATAAAGGATCTCAGTTGCAATGTGTAAGCACTCTCAGAGAATTCATTTATAGACACTGAATTGATCTGAGAGTCACAGGGTTGTGATGGAGCTCATAATATTTAAAGATGGACTTTATGATAACTCTGACTTGTTTGGTCTCATGATTTGGTAAATACAGGAAATTTCCACTACAGTACCAACACATTTCTGCAGCATTGAAGGTTCCCAAGAACACAGTGGCCTCCATCATTCTTAAATGGAAGACGTTTGGCATCACCAAACTCTTCCTAGAGCTGGCCAACCAGCAGAGCCTTGGTCAGGGAGGTGACCAAGTACCTGATGGTCACTCTGACAGAGCTCCAGAGTTCCTCTGTGGAGATGGGAGAACTTTTCAGAAGGACAACCATCTCCGCAGCACTCCACCAATCAGGTCTTTATGGCAGTGACCAGATGGAAGCCACTCCTCAGTAAAAGGCACATGACAGCCCACTTGCAGTTTGCCAAAAGGCACCTAAAGGACTCAGACCAAGAGAAACAAGATTCTCTGGTCTGATGAAACCAAGATTGAACTCTTTGACCTGAATGCAAAGCGTCACATCTGGATGAAACCTGTCACCAACAGTGAAGCATGGTGATGGTGGCACCATCTCTGCGGTGAAGCATGGTAGTGGCAGCATCATGCTGTGGGGATGTTTTTCAGTGGCAGGGACTGGGAGACTAGTCAGGATCGAGAGAAAGATGAACGGAGCAAAGTACAGAGAGATCCTTGATGAAAACCTGCTCCAGAGCGTTCAGGACCTCAGACTGAGGTGAAAGTTCACCTTTCAACAGGACAACGACCCTAAGCATACAGCCAAGACAATGCAGGAGTGGCTTCGGGACAAGTCTCTGAAAGTCCTTTAGTGGCCCAGCCAGAGCTCAGACTTGAACCCGATCCAACATCTCTGGGAGAGACCTGAAAATAGCTGTGCAGCGACGCTCCCCATCCAATCTGAAGGAGCTTGAGGGGATCTGCAGAGAAGAATGGGAGAAACCTCCTATACAGGTGTACCAAGCTTGTAGCGTCACACCCAAAACGATTCAAGGCTGTAATCACTGCCAAAGGTGCATCAACAAAGTACTGAGTAAAGGGTCTGAATATTAATGGAAATGTGATATTTTAGTGTTTTTTAAATTTATACATTTGCAATAAAAAATGACAACATTATTTTGCTTTGTCGTTATGGGGTATTGTGTGTGTCCATGTTAGAATAAGGCTGTAATGTAACATAATGTGGAAAAAGTCAAGGGGTCAGAATACTTTCTGAATGTACCTGTATATGATCTATAGTTATTCAATGAAGATGATGTTAAAAAAACACTGCAAGAAAAACACACAAAAAATAGTGTAAATGAAGGTCATGTCTTTAAGGTACGGCGATCATGTCTTTAAGGTACGGTGATCATGTCTTTAAGGTACGGTGATCATGTCTTTAAGGTACGGTGATCATGTCTTTAAGGTACGGTGGTCATGTCTTTAAGGTACGGTGATCATGTCTTTAAGGTACGGTGATCATGTCTTTAAGGTACGGTGATCAGGTACGGTGATCATGTCTTTAAGGTACGGCGATCATGTCTTTAAGGTACGGTGATCATGTCTTTAAGGTACGGTGATCATGTCTTTAAGGTACGGTGATCATGTCTTTAAGGTACGGTGATCATGTCTTTAAGGTACGGTGATCATGTCTTTAAGGTACGATGATCATGTCTTTAAGGTACATGTCTTTAAGGTACGTTGATCATGTCTTTAAGGTACATGTCTTTAAGGTACGGTGATCATGTCTTTAAGGTACGGTGATCATGTCTTTAAGGTACATGTCTTTAAGGTACAGTGATCAGGTACGGTGATCATGTCTTTAAGGTACGGTGATCATGTCTTTAAGGTACGGTGATCATGTCTTTAAGGTACGGTGATCATGTATTTAAGGTACGGTGATCAGGTACGGTGATCATGTCTTTAAGGTACGGTGATCATGTCTTTAAGGTACGGTGATCGTGTCTTTAAAGTACGGTGATCATGTCTTTAAGGTACATGTCTTTAAGGTACAGTGATCAGGTACGGTGATCATGTCTTTAAGGTACGGTGATCATGTCTTTAAGGTACGGTGATCATGTCTTTAAGGTACGGTGATCATGTATTTAAGGTACGGTGATCATGTCTTTAAGGTACGGCGATCATGTCTTTAAGGTACGGTGATCAGGTACGGTGATCATGTCTTTAAGGTACGGTGATCATGTCTTTAAGGTACGGCGATCAGGTACGGTGATCATGTCTTTAAGGTACGGTGATCATGTCTTTAAGGTACGGTGATTATGTCTTTAAGGTACGGTGATCATGTCTTTAAGGTACGGTGATCATGTCTTTAAGGTACGGTGATCATGTCTTTAAGGTACGATGATCATGTCTTTAAGGTACATGTCTTTAAGGTACGGTGATCATGTCTTTAAGGTACATGTCTTTAAGTTACGGTGATCATGTCTTTAAGGTACATGTCTTTAAGGTACGGTGATCATGTCTTTAAGGTACTGTGATCATGTCTTTAAGGTACATGTCTTTAAGGTACGGTGATCAGGTCTTTAAGGTACGGTGATCATGTCTTTAAGGTACGGTGATCATGTCTTTAAGGTACGGCGATCATGTCTTTAAGGTACGGTGATCATGTCTTTAAGGTACGGCGATCATGTCTTTAAGGTACGGTGATCATGTCTTTAAGGTACGGTGATCATGTCTTTAAGGTACGGTGATCATGTCTTTAAGGTACGGTGACAGCACGACAGAAGATGAAACGTTCCTGTGTTTCCTTTTCATTAGTATATATTTATATATTACATATCTTTAATATATTTACGTTTCATTTGGAGATGTCAGTCTGCCATGTCTGTCGCGAAGGACACACCCCTTTTTTGGGGAGAAACTGATACTGTCAAACTATTGGCAGGGACTTGATGAAAGCCTTACTGCTCTCTAATTGGCTGCGTCAGAGTTCTCATGCTAATGAGGCTCCCTCATTTCTGTCCAATGAACTGGAGGAAGGGAGAAACTCACCAATCAACAGCCAACAAAGTACAATTCTATTTGAATTCAAGTGAATGTACATAATGTACATGTCTGTATGTTAACTTATCTTTCCTTGGATTCTTTAAGTTCCTTTTCCAACACGATGGCTATAAATGGACTAACTACATCATCTCTGACTTCTGTTTTTAATCAAAGTTACGATCACAGAGGTGATCGGTTATTGTCTTCGGGACTCACATATAGGGAGGGTTAAGTTCATTGACTCTAGAAAGAGAAGGAGAGACTTTTTACAATGCGGAGTGCCCCAAAAGAGAGATTTCTCCAAATCAGTGGAGGCTGGCGGAGGGGAGGGCGGCTCACAATAATGGCTTGAACAGAGCGAATGGAATGGAATCAAACACATGGAAACTCTGTGTTGTGATGTATTTAATACCACTCCACTCATTCCGTGATGTATTTAATACCACTCCACCCTCTCCTCTCCAGCCACCCTAGTCCCACAACCCCCTCTGTCTGTCACCACACACAGACACACACTGAATAATGTGTTAAGATGTCCCACAACCCCCTCTGCCTGTCACCACACACAGACACACACTGAATAATGTGTTAAGATGTCCCACAACCCCCTCTGCCTGTCACCACACACAGACACACACTGAATAATGTGTTAAGATGTCCCACAACCCCCTCTGCCTGTCACCACACACAGACACACACTGAATAATGTGTTAAGATGTCCCACAACCCCCTCTGCCTGTCACCACACACAGACACACACTGAATAATGTGTTAAGATGTCCCACAACCCCCTCTGCCTGTCACCACACACAGACACACACTGAATAATGTGTTAAGATGTCCCACAACCCCCTCTGCCTGTCACCACACACAGACACACACTGAATAATGTGTTAAGATGTCCCACAACCCCCTCTGCCTGTCACCACACACAGACACACACTGAATAATGTGTTAAGATGTCCCACAACCCCCTCTGCCTGTCACCACACACAGACACACACTGAATAATGTGTTAAGATGTCCCACAACCCCCTCTGCCTGTCACCACACACAGACACACACTGAATAATGTGTTAAGATGTCCCACAACCCCCTCTGCCTGTCACCACACACAGACACACACTGAATGTGTTAAGATGTCCCACAACCCCCTCTGCCTGTCACCACACACAGACACACACTGAATAATGTGTTAAGATGTCCCACAACCCCCTCTGCCTGTCACCACACACAGACACACACTGAATAATGTGTTAAGATGTCCCACAACCCCCTCTGCCTGTCACCACACACAGACACACACTGAATAATGTGTTAAGATGTCCCACAACCCCCTCTGCCTGTCACCACACACAGACACACACTGAATAATGTGTTAAGATGTCCCACAACCCCCTCTGCCTGTCACCACACACAGACACACACTGAATGTGTTAAGATGTCCCACAACCCCCTCTGCCTGTCACCACACACAGACACACACTGAATAATGTGTTAATATGTCCCACAACCCCCTCTGGTATTGGTAGTATCACCATCCCCACTAACTAACAACAGGCTGGAACGGGGCCATTGTCTACTATACTGGTAGTATCACCATCCCCACTAACTAACAACAGGCTGGAACGGGGCCATTGTCTACTATACTGGTAGTATCACCATCCCCACTAACTAACAACAGGCTGGAACGGGGCCATTGTCTACTATATTGGTAGTATCACCATCCCCACTAACTAACAACAGGCTGGAACGGGGCCATTGTCTACTATATTGGTAGTATCACCATCCCCACTAACTAACAACAGGCTGGAACGGGGCCATTGTCTACTATATTGGTAGTATCACCATCCCCACTAACTAGCAACAGGCTGGAACGGGGCCATTGTCTACTATATTGGTAGTATCACCATCCCCACTAACTAGCAACAGGCTGGAACGGGGCCATTGTCTACTATATTGGTAGTATCACCATCCCCACTAACTAACAACAGGCTGGAACGGGGCCATTGTCTACTATATTGGTAGTATCACCATCCCCACTAACTAACAACAGGCTGGAACGGGGCCATTGTCTACTATATTGGTAGTATCACCATCCTCACTAACTAACTACAGGCTGGAACTGGGCCATTGTCTACTATATTGGTAGCGTTGCCATCCCCACTAACTAACAGTAGAAGAAGTAACTGAGTAGACATTTTAATCAGATGAACTTCCATAAGAGTTCTTTATTATGAGGGAAATATGACTTTACGTGACATTCCACCAAACAGCTGGGAATCAGAGATAACGTCTCATCATAAAACGCTGACATAAATCACAGATCAACACTAAAACAAATGATTCAGACTTTTACATCAGTCTTTTTATTTTACATATCTGTTTATTCATAGTTTTATTATTTGACATTATTCAGAAAGAGAACATTTCTGTACCTTAATTAAAAACATGTCTTTCCTTTCCAAACAGAGCAGGGTTGCAGAATTCCAGTAACTTTCAAAATAATTCCCTGTTTTTCCAGAGATCTGAGGATCGCTGATTCCCTGGTTTTCCATAAATCTGAGGATTGCTGATTCCCTGGTTTTCCAGAGATCTGAGGATCGCTGATTCCTTCTTCCCTCAATATTCTGGGAATATTCAACAGTAAACCCTGATCAGTGTATTAAAGTTACAGGAACTTTTCAACCCGAAGACAGAGGTCGAAAACCACCTGTGGTTCATCCTGACAAGATGTTGGGTTGTATTTTGTGCACTTCATCTTTATATTGAAAGCTAAACAAGCGTCCCAAATGGTACCCTATTCCCTATATAGTGCACTACTTTAGACCAGAGCCATTTGGCACCCTATTCCCTACATAGTGCACTACTTTAGACCAGAGCCATATGGAACCCTATTCCCTACATAGTGCACTACTTTAGACCAGAGCCCAATGGCACCCTATTCCCTATATAGTGCACTACTTTAGACCAGAGCCCTATTGCACCCTATTCCCTACATAGTGCACTAGTTTTAACCAGAGCCCATTGAGGGGTCCACATTGTGTTTCTATTAAATTATTGATTTCATTGAATAAGGAACTAACTCCTGACTACTCATTATATTGTATTATTTCATACTCATCTTGGGGACAATGAACCCACATATGAAATAAAATTGACAGACAGACAGAGCAGCCCTAAGAAAGGTTAACAAGTCAAATATACTGTCAGGTGAAAATGATTAAGTTTAGCATTCATTAGCACAATTGTTTGCATTCCCCATTCTGACGGACGTCATGATTGGACATGTTGTTACGTTAAGGATTAATATACATTACCAGTCAAAAGTTTGGACACACCTACTCATTCAAGGGTTTTTAGTTTTTACTATTTTCTACATTGTAGAATAAGAGTGAAGACATAAAAACTAGGAAATAACACATATGGAATCATGTAGTAACCAAAAAAAGTGTTAAACAAATCAAAATATGTTTCATATTTTAGATTCTTCAACATAATAGATTCTCCTAACATAATAGTTTGTGGTGCTTTCGCTGTAAAGCACTTGTATTTTCATCAACATTTATAATGAGTATTTCTGTAAATTGATGTTCTCTTCAATATCACCGGATGTTTTTGGAACTACTGAACATAACGCTCTGAGATTTTTTTATATAAATATGAACTTTTTTTTATCGAACAAAACATAAATGTATTGTCTACCATGAAGTCTTATGAGTGTCATCTGATGAAGATCATCAAAGGTTAGTGATTAATTCTATCTCTATTTCAGATTTTTGTGACTCCACTCTTTACCTGGAAAATGGCTGTGTTTTTCTGTTGCTTGGCTCTGACCTAACATAATCGTTTGAATTTTAATTATGAGATTTCTGTTGTTTTGAATTTGGCGCCCTGCACTTTCACTGGCTGTTGTCATATCGACCACGTTAACGGGATCTCAGCCCTAAGAAGTTTTAAACAAATAACAAATATATTTGAGATTTGAGATTCTTCAAAGTAGCCACCCACCCGGCCTTGATGACCGCTTTGCATACTCTTGGCATTCTCTCAACCAGCTTCACCTGGAACATTCTTGAAGGAGTTCCCACATATGCTGAGCACTTGTTGGCTGCTTTTCCATCACTCTGCGGCCCAACTCATCCCAAACCATCTCAATTGGGTTGAGGTCAGGTGATTGTGGATGCCAGGTCATCTGATGTAGCACTCCATCACTCTCCTTCTTGGTCAAATATCCCTTACACAGCCTGGAGGTGTGTTTTGGGTCATTGTCCTGTTGATAGACAAATGATAGTCCCACTAAGCGCAAACCAGATGGGATGGCGTATCGCTGCAGAATGCTGTGGTAGCCATGCTGGCTTAGTGTGCCTTGAATTGTAAATAAATCACAGACAGTGTCACCAACAAAGCACCATCACACCTCCTCCTCCATGCTTCAAGGTGGGAACCACACATGTGGAGATCATCCGTTCACCTACTCTGCATCTCACAAAGACATGGTGGTTGGAACCAAACATTTCAAATTTGGACTCATCAGACCAAAGGACAGATTCCCACCGGTCTAATGTCCATTGCTCGTGTTTCTTGGCCCAGCAAGTCTTTTCTTCCTATTGGTGTCCTTTAGTAGTGGTTTCTTTGCATCAATTCGACCACGAAGGCCTGATTCAAACAGTCTCCTCTGAACAGTTGATGTTGAGATGTGTCTCTTACTTGAACTCTTTGAAGCATTTACTTAGGCTGCAATCTGAGGTACAGTGAACTCTAATGTACTTATCCTCTGCAGTAGAGGTAACTCTAATGTACTTATCCTCTGCAGCAGAGGAAACTCTGGGTCTTCCTTTCTTGTAGCGGTCCTAATGAGGCAGTTTTATCAGAGCACTTGATGGTTTTTGCGACTGCACTTTCAAAGTTCTTGACATTTTTTTGTACGGACTGACCTTCATATCTTAAAGTAATGATGGGCTGTCGTTTCTCTTTGCTTATTTGAGCTGATCTTTCCATAATATGGACTTGGTCATTTACCAAATAGGGCTATATTCTGTATACCATTCCTAAGAAGGAAAGACATTCCACAAATGTACTTTAATCAAGGCACACCTATTAATTTTTTTAAAATCCAGGTGACTACCTCATGAAGCTGGTTGAGAGAAGGCCAAGAGTGTGCAAAGCTGTCATCAAGGCAATGGGTGGCTACTTTTAAGAATCTGAAATATAAAATATATTTTGATTTGTTTAACGTATTGTTGGTTACAACATGATTCCATATGTGTTCTCTGGTTCTTCAGCTATTAGTAACAAGTGGCTCTTAAACATTGAACCACAACAACGATCAACTGACATCAGTCTTTGAGTTTTCTCCAGTTCTTATGGGACTATATAGTATCAATATTGTGTAGACTGATTTGTATAAACAACATATTGATTATCGATCTTGGACATGCACCAGAAAAGATGATTAATGTGATCAATAGCATCACATGTAAAATGTATTGAGATTATTGCAACATGTCAAGCACATCAGGAGCACAGTATCTAACATAGAAGCAGTGTCCTTATTGTTATAGACAGTCTTTAACCAACAGTATCTAGCATAGAAACAGTTTCCTTATTGTTATAGACAGTCTTTAACCTACAGTATCTAGCATAGAAACAGTTTCCTTATTGTTATAGACAATCTTTAACCTACAGTATCTAGCATAGAAGCAGTTTCCTTATTGTTATAGACAATCTTTAACCAACAGTATCTAGCATAGAAACAGTTTCCTTATTGTTATAGACAATCTTTAACCTACAGTATCTAGCATAGAAGCAGTGTCCTTATTGTTATAGACAATCTTTAACCTACAGTATCTAACATAGAAACAGTTTCCTTATTGTTATAGACAATCTTTAACCTACAGTATCTAACATAGAAACAGTTTCCTTATTGTTATATTTTTCGAGAAGGTGACAGTCAGGAGCCAATCTGTAGTGAGCACTGAGACAGAACATTGCAGCTGGAGCTTATGACTCACATGACGAGAGACCTTCCACTTCCTATTGTGTGTCAGTTGGGAATTGTTTGTGAGGACTTAGAGTGTTTGACGATGGGGGGACTTGGCCTTCCAGTCAGCTGGTGAGAGGGACGTTGCATTGACAGGAGATGAAGAGGGTTCTCCTCAGCAGAAGTAGATCTCTCCATCTATAGGAGGCTCTAGGTGCTGGGTATCTACGGAGACAAACAGATAAACAGACTACAATCAAACCGCTGTCGTATTTACACTGCCTAGGGAAAGTCTACACACCCCTCGTACAGTCTTCACATTTTGCTGCACAACATTTTTTAAATAATCATTTGATTAAAACATTTGATTCAATTGGATCACATTTTCAAGTATTGTGGTGGCAGCATCATGTTATGGGTATGCTTGTCATCGGAAAGGACTGTGGAGTTTGTTAGGATCAGAAAAATATGAAGGGAGCAGTCTTCTGAAACCTAACTCTGGGATAGAGTTGTTGAGTGTTCCTGATGGGTCCAGTCTCAGTCCTGCTTTAAATTTGCGTAAAAATCAGAGACATGGTCTGAATATTTCTGTCCACCAATGACTCTCAAATAAATATACTAAACTTGAGTAATAATGACAAAAACTATGTTTAAATGTCGCCCTAAGAGTAACACACAGATGGAGGTATCGTATTCCAATTGTTGCCAAAGGTGATCACACCAAGCATTAACTCTCAGTGTGAAGACATAAGCAATAAAGACAACTTTGTTTTTAACCTGTGTAATTCATTTGGAAAACCCTCAGATCCCAGCAGATAAAGACATGGCACTGGAGTAGAATTTCCCAGGCCACAGACCTAACAACCAATAACTGGACTGGATTGTGGTCTCAACAACATTCTAATGCTTTCTTTTTTACTGTAGTGTAGTTATACCTGCTGACTGTCCTCCCTGTCTCAACACTGTAGTTATACCTGCTGACTGTCCTCCCTGTCTCAACACTGTAGTTATACCTGGTGACTGTCCTCCCTGTCCCAACACTGTAGTGTAGTTATACCTGCTGACTGTCCTCCCTGTCTCAACACTGTAGTGTAGTTATACCTGGTGACTGTCCTCCCTGTCTCAACACTGTAGTTATACCTGATGACTGTCCTCCCTGTCTCAACACTGTAGTTATACCTGGTGACTGTCCTCCCTGTCTCAACACTGTAGTTATACCTGCTGACTGTCCTCCCTGTCCCAACACTGTAGTGTAGTTATACCTGCTGACTGTCCTCCCTGTCTCAACACTGTAGTTATACCTGCTGACTGTCCTCCCTGTGTCAACACTGTAGTTATACCTGCTGACTGTCCTCCCTGTCCCAACACTGTAGTGTAGTTATACCTGCTGACTGGCCTCCCTGTCTCAACACTGTAGTTATACCTGCTGACTGTCCTCCCTGTCCCAACACTGTAGTTATACCTGATGACTGTCCTCCCTGTCCCAACACTGTAGTGTAGTTATACCTGATGACTGTCCTCCCTGTCTCAACACTGTAGTTATACCTGGTGACTGTCCTCCCTGTCTTAACACTGTAGTTATACCTGATGACTGTCCTCCCTGTCTCAACACTGTAGTTATACCTGCTGACTGTCCTCCCTGTCTCAACACTGTAGTTATACCTGCTGACTGGCCTCCCTGTCTCAACACTGTAGTTATACCTGGTGACTGTCCTCCCTGTCTCAACACTGTAGTGTAGTTATACCTGCTGACTGTCCTCCCTGTCTCAACACTGTAGTTATACCTGCTGACTGTCCTCCCTGTCTCAACACTGTAGTTATACCTGCTGACTGTCCTCCCTGTCTCAACACTGTAGTGTAGTTATACCTGCTGACTGTCCTCCCTGTCTCAACAGTGTAGTGTAGTTATACCTGCTGACTGTCCTCCCTGTCTCAACACTGTAGTGTAGTTATACCTGCTGACTGTCCTCCCTGTCTCAACACTGTAGTTATACCTGCTGACTGTCCTCCCTGTCCCAACACTGTAGTGTAGTTATACCTGCTGACTGTCCTCCCTGTCTCAACACTGTAGTGTAGTTATACCTGCTGACTGTCCTCCCTGTCTCAACACTGTAGTTATACCTGCTGACTGTCCTCCCTGTCTCAACACTGTAGTTATACCTGCTGACTGTCCTCCCTGTCTCAACAGTGTAGTGTGGTTATACCTGCTGACTGTCCTCCCTGTCTCAACACTGTAGTTATACCTGCTGACTGTCCTCCCTGTCTCAACAGTGTAGTGTGGTTATACCTGCTGACTGTCCTCCCTGTCTCAACACTGTAGTGTAGTTATACCTGGTGACTGTCCTCCCTGTCCCAACACTGTAGTTATACCTGATGACTGTCCTCCCTGTCCCAACACTGTAGTGTGGTTATACCTGATGACTGTCCTCCCTGTCCCAACACTGTAGTTATACCTGCTGACTGTCCTCCCTGTCTCAACACTGTAGTGTAGTTATACCTGCTGACTGTCCTCCCTGTCTCAACACTGTAGTTATACCTGCTGACTGTCCTCCCTGTCTCAACACTGTAGTGTAGTTATACCTGGTGACTGTCCTCCCTGTCTCAACAGTGTAGTGTAGTTATACCTGCTGACTGTCCTCCCTGTCTCAACACTGTAGTTATGCCTGCTGACTGGCCTCCCTGTCCCAACACTGTACTGTAGTTATACCTGCTGACTGTCCTCCCTGTCTCAACACTGTAGTTATACCTGCTGACTGTCCTCCCTGTCTCAACACTGTAGTTATACCTGCTGACTGTCCTCCCTGTCTCAACACTGTAGTTATACCTGCTGACTGTCCTCCCTGTCCCAACACTGTAGTTATACCTGCTGACTGGCCTCCCTGTCTCAACACTGTAGTTATACCTGCTGACTGGCCTCCCTGTCTCAACACTGTAGTTATACCTGCTGACTGGCCTCCCTGTCTCAACACTGTAGTGTAGTTATACCTGGTGACTGTCCTCCCTGTCTCAACACTGTAGTTATACCTGCTGACTGTCCTCCCTGTCTCAACACTGTAGTGTAGTTATACCTGGTGACTGTCCTCCCTGTCTCAACACTGTAGTTATACCTGGTGACTGTCCTCCCTGTCTCAACACTGTAGTTATACCTGCTGACTGTCCTCCCTGTCCCAACACTGTAGTGTAGTTATACCTGCTGACTGTCCTCCCTGTCCCAACACTGTAGTTATACCTGCTGACTGGCCTCCCTGTCTCAACACTGTAGTTATACCTGATGACTGTCCTCCCTGTCCCAACACTGTAGTTATACCTGCTGACTGGCCTCCCTGTCTCAACACTGTAGTTATACCTGCTGACTGGCCTCCCTGTCTCAACACTGTAGTTATACCTGCTGACTGTCCCCCCTGTCTCAACACTGTAGTGTAGTTATACCTGCTGACTGTCCTCCCTGTCTCAACACTGTAGTTATACCTGCTGACTGTCCTCCCTGTCTCAACACTGTAGTTATACCTGCTGACTGTCCTCCCTGTCTCAACAGTGTAGTGTAGTTATACCTGGTGACTGTCCTCCCTGTCTCAACACTGTAGTGTAGTTATACCTGCTGACTGTCCTCCCTGTCTCATCACTGTAGTGTAGTTATACCTGGTGACTGTCCTCCCTGTCTCAACACTGTAGTGTAGTTATACCTGCTGACTGTCCTCCCTGTCTCAACACTGTAGTTATACCTGCTGACTGGCCTCCCTGTCTCAACACTGTAGTTATACCTGCTGACTGGCCTCCCTGTCTCAACACTGTAGTTATACCTGCTGACTGGCCTCCCTGTCTCAACACTGTAGTTATACCTGCTGACTGGCCTCCCTGTCTCAACACTGTAGTTATACCTGCTGACTGTCCTCCCTGTCTCAACACTGTAGTTATACCTGCTGACTGTCCTCCCTGTCTCAACACTGTAGTTATACCTGATGACTGTCCTCCCTGTCTCAACACTGTAGTGTAGTTATACCTGCTGACTGGCCTCCCTGTCCCAACACTGTAGTTATACCTGCTGACTGGCCTCCCTGTCTCAACACTGTAGTGTGGTTATACCTGCTGACTGTCCTCCCTGTCCCAACACTGTAGTTATACCTGCTGACTCTCCTCCCTGTCTCAACACTGTAGTTATACCTGCTGACTGTCCTCCCTGTCCCAACACTGTAGTTATACCTGCTGACTGGCCTCCCTGTCTCAACACTGTAGTTATACCTGCTGACTGTCCTCCCTGTCTCAACACTGTAGTTATACCTGCTGACTGTCCTCCCTGTCTCAACACTGTAGTTATACCTGCTGACTGTCCTCCCTGTCTCAACACTGTAGTTATACCTGCTGACTGTCCTCCCTGTCTCAACACTGTAGTGTAGTTATACCTGGTGACTGTCCTCCCTGTCTCAACAGTGTAGTTATACCTGCTGACTGTCCTCCCTGTCTCAACACTGTAGTTATACCTGCTGACTGTCCTCCCTGTCTCAACACTGTAGTGTAGTTATACCTGCTGACTGTCCTCCCTGTCTCAACACTGTAGTTATACCTGCTGACTGGCCTCCCTGTCTCAACACTGTAGTGTGGTTATACCTGCTGACTGTCCTCCCTGTCCCAACACTGTAGTTATACCTGCTGACTGTCCTCCCTGTCTCAACACTGTAGTTATACCTGCTGACTGTCCTCCCTGTCTCAACACTGTAGTTATACCTGCTGACTGTCCTCCCTGTCCCAACACTGTAGTGTGGTTATACCTGCTGACTGTCCTCCCTGTCCCAACACTGTAGTGTGGTTATACCTGGTGACTGTCCTCCCTGTCTCATCACTGTAGTGTGGTTATACCTGCTGACTGTCCTCCCTGTCTCAACACTGTAGTGTAGTTATACCTGCTGACTGTCCACCCTGTCTCAACACTGTAGTTATACCTGCTGACTGTCCTCCCTGTCTCAACACTGTAGTTATACCTGCTGACTGTCCTCCCTGTCTCAACACTGTAGTTATACCTGCTGACTGTCCTCCCTGTCTCAACACTGTAGTTATACCTGCTGACTGTCCTCCCTGTCTCAACACTGTAGTTATACCTGCTGACTGTCCTCCCTGTCTCAACACTGTAGTGTAGTTATACCTGCTGACTGTCCTCCCTGTCTCAACACTGTAGTTATACCTGCTGACTGTCCTCCCTGTCTCAACACTGTAGTGTAGTTATACCTGCTGACTGTCCTCCCTGTCTCAACACTGTAGTTATACCTGCTGACTGTCCTCCCTGTCCCAACACTGTAGTGTGGTTATACCTGCTGACTGTCCTCCCTGTCTCAACACTGTAGTGTAGTTATACCTGCTGACTGTCCTCCCTGTCTCAACACTGTAGTTATACCTGCTGACTGTCCTCCCTGTCTCAACACTGTAGTGTAGTTATACCTGCTGACTGTCCTCCCTGTCCCAACACTGTAGTGTAGTTATACCTGCTGACTGTCCTCCCTGTCTCAACACTGTAGTTATACCTGCTGACTGTCCTCCCTGTCTCAACACTGTAGTGTAGTTATACCTGGTGACTGTCCTCCCTGTCTCAACACTGTAGTTATACCTGCTGACTGTCCTCCCTGTCCCAACACTGTAGTTATACCTGCTGACTGTCCTCCCTGTCTCAACACTGTAGTTATACCTGCTGACTGTCCTCCCTGTCTCAACACTGTAGTTATACCTGCTGACTGTCCTCCCTGTCTCAAAACTGTAGTGTAGTTATACCTGCTGACTGTCCTCCCTGTCTCAACACTGTAGTTATACCTGCTGACTGTCCTCCCTGTCTCAACACTGTAGTTATACCTGCTGACTGTCCTCCCTGTCTCAAAACTGTAGTGTAGTTATACCTGCTGACTGTCCTCCCTGTCTCAACACTGTAGTTATACCTGCTGACTG
The DNA here is from genome assembly GCF_057628025.1 of Oncorhynchus mykiss. Taxonomy (NCBI): domain Eukaryota; kingdom Metazoa; phylum Chordata; class Actinopteri; order Salmoniformes; family Salmonidae; genus Oncorhynchus; species Oncorhynchus mykiss. The sequence continues at coordinate 51,884,397 of NC_143047.1, forward strand.
TCCTCCCTGTCTCAACACTGTAGTTATACCTGCTGACTGTCCTCCCTGTCTCAACACTGTAGTTATACCTGCTGACTGTCCTCCCTGTCTCAACACTGTAGTGTAGTTATACCTGCTGACTGTCCTCCCTGTCTCAACACTGTAGTTATACCTGGTGACTGTCCTCCCTGTCTCAACACTGTAGTTATACCTGCTGACTGTCCTCCCTGTCTCAACACTGTAGTTATACCTGGTGACTGTCCTCCCTGTCTCAACACTGTAGTTATGCCTGCTGACTGTCCTCCCTGTCTCAACACTGTAGTTATACCTGCTGACTGTCCTCCCTGTCTCAACACTGTAGTTATACCTGCTGACTGTCCTCCCTGTCTCAACACTGTAGTTATACCTGCTGACTGTCCTCCCTGTCTCAACACTGTAGTGTAGTTATACCTGCTGACTGTCCTCCCTGTCTCAACACTGTAGTTATACCTGCTGACTGTCCTCCCTGTCTCAACACTGTAGTTATACCTGGTGACTGTCCTCCCTGTCTCAACACTGTAGTGTAGTTATACCTGCTGACTGTCCTCCCTGTCTCAACACTGTAGTTATACCTGGTGACTGTCCTCCCTGTCTCAACACTGTAGTTATACCTGCTGACTGTCCTCCCTGTCTCAACACTGTAGTGTAGTTATACCTGCTGACTGTCCTCCCTGTCTCAACACTGTAGTTATACCTGCTGACTGTCCTCCCTGTCTCAACACTGTAGTTATACCTGCTGACTGTCCTCCCTGTCTCAACACTGTAGTTATACCTGCTGACTGTCCTCCCTGTCTCAACACTGTAGTGTAGTTATACCTGCTGACTGTCCTCCCTGTCCCAACACTGTAGTTATACCTGCTGACTGTCCTCCCTGTCTCAACACTGTAGTTATACCTGCTGACTGTCCTCCCTGTCTCAACACTGTAGTTATACCTGGTGACTGTCCTCCCTGTCTCAACACTGTAGTTATACCTGCTGACTGTCCTCCCTGTCTCAACACTGTAGTTATACCTGCTGACTGGCCTCCCTGTCCCAACACTGTAGTTATACCTGCTGACTGTCCTCCCTGTCTCAACACTGTAGTTATACCTGCTGACTGTCCTCCCTGTCTCAACACTGTAGTTATACCTGCTGACTGTCCTCCCTGTCTCAACACTGTAGTGTGGTTATACCTGCTGACTGTCCTCCCTGTCTCAACACTGTAGTTATACCTGCTGACTGTCCTCCCTGTCTCAACACTGTAGTTATACCTGCTGACTGTCCTCCCTGTCTCAACACTGTAGTTATACCTGCTGACTGTCCTCCCTGTCTCAACACTGTAGTTATACCTGCTGACTGTCCTCCCTGTCTCAACACTGTAGTTATACCTGCTGACTGTCCTCCCTGTCTCAACACTGTAGTTATACCTGCTGACTGTCCTCCCTGTCTCAACACTGTAGTTATACCTGCTGACTGTCCTCCCTGTCTCAACACTGTAGTGTAGTTATACCTGCTGACTGTCCTCCCTGTCTCAACACTGTAGTGTAGTTATACCTGCTGACTGTCCTCCCTGTCTCAACACTGTAGTTATACCTGCTGACTGTCCTCCCTGTCTCAACACTGTAGTTATACCTGCTGACTGTCCTCCCTGTCTCAACACTGTAGTTATACCTGCTGACTGTCCTCCCTGTCTCAACAGTGTAGTGTAGTTATGCCTGCTGACTGTCCTCCCTGTCTCAACACTGTAGTTATACCTGCTGACTGTCCTCCCTGTCTCAACACTGTAGTTATACCTGCTGACTGTCCTCCCTGTCTCAACACTGTAGTTATACCTGGTGACTGTCCTCCCTGTCTCAACACTGTAGTTATACCTGCTGACTGTCCTCCCTGTCTCAACACTGTAGTGTAGTTATACCTGCTGACTGTCCTCCCTGTCTCAACACTGTAGTTATACCTGCTGACTGTCCTCCCTGTCTCAACACTGTAGTTATACCTGCTGACTGTCCTCCCTGTCTCAACACTGTAGTTATACCTGCTGACTGTCCTCCCTGTCTCAACACTGTAGTTATACCTGCTGACTGTCCTCCCTGTCTCAACACTGTAGTGTAGTTATACCTGCTGACTGTCCTCCCTGTCTCAACACTGTAGTTATACCTGCTGACTGTCCTCCCTGTCTCAACACTGTAGTGTGGTTATACCTGCTGACTGTCCTCCCTGTCTCAACACTGTAGTGTAGTTATACCTGCTGACTGTCCTCCCTGTCTCAACACTGTAGTTATACCTGCTGACTGTCCTCCCTGTCTCAACACTGTAGTTATACCTGCTGACTGTCCTCCCTGTCTCAACACTGTAGTTATACCTGCTGACTGTCCTCCCTGTCTCAACACTGTAGTTATACCTGCTGACTGTCCTCCCTGTCTCAACACTGTAGTTATACCTGCTGACTGTCCTCCCTGTCTCAACACTGTAGTGTAGTTATACCTGCTGACTGTCCTCCCTGTCTCAACACTGTAGTTATACCTGCTGACTGTCCTCCCTGTCTCAACACTGTAGTTATACCTGCTGACTGTCCTCCCTGTCCCAACACTGTAGTGTGGTTATACCTGCTGACTGTCCTCCCTGTCCCAACACTGTAGTGTAGTTATACCTGCTTACTGTCCTCCCTGTCTCAACACTGTAGTTATACCTGGTGACTGTCCTCCCTGTCTCAACACTGTAGTTATACCTGCTGACTGTCCTCCCTGTCTCAACACTGTAGTGTAGTTATACCTGCTGACTGTCCTCCCTGTCTCAGCACTGTAGTGTAGTTATACCTGCTGACTGTCCTCCCTGTCTCAACACTGTAGTTATACCTGGTGACTGTCCTCCCTGTCTCAACACTGTAGTTATACCTGCTGACTGTCCTCCCTGTCCCAACACTCTAGTGTAGTTATACCTGCTGACTGTCCTCCCTGTCTCAACACTGTAGTTATACCTGCTGACTGTCCTCCCTGTCTCAACACTGTAGTGTAGTTATACCTGCTGACTGTCCTCCCTGTCTCAACACTGTAGTTATACCTGCTGACTGTCCTCCCTGTCTCAACACTGTAGTTATACCTGCTGACTGTCCTCCCTGTCTCAACACTGTAGTTATACCTGCTGACTGTCCTCCCTGTCTCAACACTGTAGTGTAGTTATACCTGCTGACTGTCCTCCCTGTCTCAACACTGTAGTTATGCCTGCTAACTGTCCTCCCTGTCTCAACGTAGTTATACCTGCTGACTGTCCTCCCTGTCTCAACACTGTAGTGTAGTTATACCTGCTGACTGTCCTCCCTGTCTCAACACTGTAGTTATACCTGGTGACTGTCCTCCCTGTCTCAACACTGTATTTATACCTGCTGACTGTCCTCCCTGTCTCAACACTGTAGTGTAGTTATACCTGCTGACTGTCCTCCCTGTCTCAACACTGTAGTTATACCTGCTGACTGTCCTCCCTGTCTCAACACTGTAGTTATACCTGCTGACTGTCCTCCCTGTCTCAACACTGTAGTTATACCTGCTGACTGTCCTCCCTGTCTCAACACTGTAGTGTAGTTATACCTGCTGACTGTCCTCCCTGTCTCAACACTGTAGTGTAGTTATACCTGCTGACTGTCCTCCCTGTCCCAACACTGTAGTTATACCTGCTGACTGTCCTCCCTGTCTCAACACTGTAGTTATACCTGCTGACTGTCCTCCCTGTCTCAACACTGTAGTTATACCTGCTGACTGTCCTCCCTGTCTCAACACTGTAGTTATACCTGCTGACTGTCCTCCCTGTCTCAACACTGTAGTTATACCTGATGACTGTCCTCCCTGTCTCAACACTGTAGTTATACCTGCTGACTGTCCTCCCTGTCTCAACACTGTAGTTATACCTGCTGACTGTCCTCCCTGTCTCAACACTGTAGTGTGGTTATACCTGCTGACTGTCCTCCCTGTCTCAACACTGTAGTTATACCTGCTGACTGTCCTCCCTGTCTCAACACTGTAGTTATACCTGCTGACTGTCCTCCCTGTCTCAACACTGTAGTTATACCTGCTGACTGTCCTCCCTGTCTCAACACTGTAGTTATACCTGCTGACTGTCCTCCCTGTCTCAACACTGTAGTTATACCTGCTGACTGTCCTCCCTGTCTCAACACTGTAGTGTAGTTATACCTGCTGACTGTCCTCCCTGTCTCAACACTGTAGTGTAGTTATACCTGCTGACTGTCCTCCCTGTCTCAACACTGTAGTTATACCTGCTGACTGTCCTCCCTGTCTCAACACTGTAGTTATACCTGCTGACTGTCCTCCCTGTCTCAACACTGTAGTTATACCTGCTGACTGTCCTCCCTGTCTCAACACTGTAGTTATACCTGCTGACTGTCCTCCCTGTCTCAACAGTGTAGTTATACCTGCTGACTGTCCTCCCTGTCTCAACACTGTAGTGTAGTTATACCTGCTGACTGTCCTCCCTGTCTCAACACTGTAGTGTAGTTATACCTGCTGACTGTCCTCCCTGTCTCAACAGTGTAGTGTAGTTATGCCTGCTGACTGTCCTCCCTGTCTCAACACTGTAGTTATACCTGCTGACTGTCCTCCCTGTCTCAACACTGTAGTTATACCTGCTGACTGTCCTCCCTGTCTCAACACTGTAGTGTAGTTATACCTGCTGACTGTCCTCCCTGTCTCAACACTGTAGTTATACCTGCTGACTGTCCTCCCTGTCTCAACACTGTAGTTATACCTGCTGACTGTCCTCCCTGTCTCAACACTGTAGTGTAGTTATACCTGCTGACTGTCCTCCCTGTCTCAACACTGTAGTTATACCTGCTGACTGTCCTCCCTGTCTCAACACTGTAGTTATACCTGCTGACTGTCCTCCCTGTCTCAACACTGTAGTTATACCTGCTGACTGTCCTCCCTGTCTCAACACTGTAGTGTAGTTATACCTGCTGACTGTCCTCCCTGTCCCAACACTGTAGTGTAGTTATACCTGCTGACTGTCCTCCCTGTCTCAACACTGTAGTTATACCTGCTGACTGTCCTCCCTGTCTCAACACTGTAGTTATACCTGCTGACTGTCCTCCCTGTCTCAACACTGTAGTTATACCTGCTGACTGTTCTCCCTGTCTCAACACTGTAGTGTAGTTATACCTAATGACTGTCCTCCCTGTCTCAACACTGTAGTTATACCTGCTGACTGTCCTCCCTGTCTCAACACTGTAGTTATACCTGCTGACTGTCCTCCCTGTCCCAACACTGTAGTGTGGTTATACCTGCTGACTGTCCTCCCTGTCCCAACACTGTAGTGTAGTTATACCTGCTTACTGTCCTCCCTGTCTCAACACTGTAGTTATACCTGGTGACTGTCCTCCCTGTCTCAACACTGTAGTTATACCTGCTGACTGTCCTCCCTGTCTCAACACTGTAGTGTAGTTATACCTGCTGACTGTCCTCCCTGTCTCAGCACTGTAGTGTAGTTATACCTGCTGACTGTCCTCCCTGTCTCAACACTGTAGTTATACCTGGTGACTGTCCTCCCTGTCTCAACACTGTAGTTATACCTGCTGACTGTCCTCCCTGTCTCAACACTCTAGTGTAGTTATACCTGCTGACTGTCCTCCCTGTCTCAACACTGTAGTTATACCTGCTGACTGTCCTCCCTGTCTCAACACTGTAGTGTAGTTATACCTGCTGACTGTCCTCCCTGTCTCAACACTGTAGTTATACCTGCTGACTGTCCTCCCTGTCTCAACACTGTAGTTATACCTGCTGACTGTCCTCCCTGTCTCAACACTGTAGTTATACCTGCTGACTGTCCTCCACTGTAGTTATACCTGCTGACTGTCCTCCCTGTCTCAACACTGTAGTTATACCTGCTGACTGTCCTCCCTGTCTCAACACTGTAGTGTAGTTATACCTGCTGACTGTCCTCCCTGTCTCAACACTGTAGTGTAGTTATACCTGCTGACTGTCCTCCCTGTCCCAACACTGTAGTTATACCTGCTGACTGTCCTCCCTGTCTCAACACTGTAGTTATACCTGCTGACTGTCCTCCCTGTCTCAACACTGTAGTTATACCTGCTGACTGTCCTCCCTGTCTCAACACTGTAGTTATACCTGCTGACTGTCCTCCCTGTCTCAACACTGTAGTTATACCTGCTGACTGGCCTCCCTGTCCCAACACTGTAGTTATACCTGCTGACTGTCCTCCCTGTCTCAACACTGTAGTTATACCTGCTGACTGTCCTCCCTGTCTCAACACTGTAGTTATACCTGCTGACTGTCCTCCCTGTCTCAACACTGTAGTGTGGTTATACCTGCTGACTGTCCTCCCTGTCTCAACACTGTAGTTATACCTGCTGACTGTCCTCCCTGTCTCAACACTGTAGTTATACCTGCTGACTGTCCTCCCTGTCTCAACACTGTAGTTATACCTGCTGACTGTCCTCCCTGTCTCAACACTGTAGTTATACCTGCTGACTGTCCTCCCTGTCTCAACACTGTAGTTATACCTGCTGACTGTCCTCCCTGTCTCAACACTGTAGTGTAGTTATACCTGCTGACTGTCCTCCCTGTCTCAACACTGTAGTTATACCTGCTGACTGTCCTCCCTGTCTCAACACTGTAGTGTAGTTATACCTGCTGACTGTCCTCCCTGTCTCAACACTGTAGTTATACCTGCTGACTGTCCTCCCTGTCTCAACACTGTAGTTATACCTGCTGACTGTCCTCCCTGTCTCAACACTGTAGTTATACCTGCTGACTGTCCTCCCTGTCTCAACACTGTAGTGTAGTTATACCTGCTGACTGTCCTCCCTGTCTCAACACTGTAGTTATACCTGCTGACTGTCCTCCCTGTCTCAACACTGTAGTTATACCTGCTGACTGTCCTCCCTGTCTCAACACTGTAGTGTAGTTATACCTGCTGACTGTCCTCCCTGTCTCAACACTGTAGTGTAGTTATACCTGCTGACTGTCCTCCCTGTCCCAACACTGTAGTTATACCTGCTGACTGTCCTCCCTGTCTCAACACTGTAGTTATACCTGCTGACTGTCCTCCCTGTCTCAACACTGTAGTTATACCTGCTGACTGTCCTCCCTGTCTCAACACTGTAGTTATACCTGCTGACTGTCCTCCCTGTCTCAACACTGTAGTTATACCTGCTGACTGGCCTCCCTGTCCCAACACTGTAGTTATACCTGCTGACTGTCCTCCCTGTCTCAACACTGTAGTTATACCTGCTGACTGTCCTCCCTGTCTCAACACTGTAGTTATACCTGCTGACTGTCCTCCCTGTCTCAACACTGTAGTGTGGTTATACCTGCTGACTGTCCTCCCTGTCTCAACACTGTAGTTATACCTGCTGACTGTCCTCCCTGTCTCAACACTGTAGTTATACCTGCTGACTGTCCTCCCTGTCTCAACACTGTAGTTATACCTGCTGACTGTCCTCCCTGTCTCAACACTGTAGTTATACCTGCTGACTGTCCTCCCTGTCTCAACACTGTAGTTATACCTGCTGACTGTCCTCCCTGTCTCAACACTGTAGTGTAGTTATACCTGCTGACTGTCCTCCCTGTCTCAACACTGTAGTTATACCTGCTGACTGTCCTCCCTGTCTCAACACTGTAGTGTAGTTATACCTGCTGACTGTCCTCCCTGTCTCAACACTGTAGTTATACCTGCTGACTGTCCTCCCTGTCTCAACACTGTAGTTATACCTGCTGACTGTCCTCCCTGTCTCAACACTGTAGTTATACCTGCTGACTGTCCTCCCTGTCTCAACACTGTAGTGTAGTTATACCTGCTGACTGTCCTCCCTGTCTCAACACTGTAGTTATACCTGCTGACTGTCCTCCCTGTCTCAACACTGTAGTTATACCTGCTGACTGTCCTCCCTGTCTCAACAGTGTAGTTATACCTGCTGACTGTCCTCCCTGTCTCAACACTGTAGTGTAGTTATACCTGCTGACTGTCCTCCCTGTCTCAACAGTGTAGTGTAGTTATGCCTGCTGACTGTCCTCCCTGTCTCAACACTATAGTTATACCTGGTGACTTTCCTCCCTGTCTCAACACTGTAGTTATACCTGCTGACTGTCCTCCCTGTCTCAACACTGTAGTGTAGTTATACCTGCTGACTGTCCTCCCTGTCTCAACACTGTAGTTATACCTGCTGACTGTCCTCCCTGTCTCAACACTGTAGTTATACCTGCTGACTGTCCTCCCTGTCTCAACACTGTAGTGTAGTTATACCTGCTGACTGTCCTCCCTGTCTCAACACTGTAGTTATACCTGCTGACTGTCCTCCTTGTCTCAACAGTGTAGTGTGGTTATACCTGGTGACTGTCCTCCCTGTCTCAACACTGTAGTTATACCTGCTGACTGTCCTCCCTGTCTCAACACTGTAGTTATACCTGCTGACTGTCCTCCCTGTCTCAACACTGTAGTTATACCTGCTGACTGTCCTCCCTGTCTCAACACTGTAGTTATACCTGCTGACTGTCCTCCCTGTCTCAACACTGTAGTGTAGTTACCTGCTGACTGTCCTCCCTGTCCCAACACTGTAGTGTAGTTATACCTGCTGACTGTCCTCCCTGTCTCAACAGTGTAGTTATACCTGCTGACTGTCCTCCCTGTCTCAACACTGTAGTTATACCTGCTGACTGTCCTCCCTGTCTCAACACTGTAGTGTAGTTATACCTGCTGACTGTCCTCCCTGTCTCAACACTGTAGTGTAGTTATACCTGCTGACTGTCCTCCCTGTCTCAACACTGTAGTGTAGTTATACCTGCTGACTGTCCTCCCTGTCTCAACAGTGTAGTTATACCTGCTGACTGTCCTCCCTGTCCCAACACTGTAGTGTAGTTATACCTGCTGACTGTCCTCCCTGTCTCAACACTGTAGTGTAGTTATACCTGCTGACTGTCCTCCCTGTCTCAACAGTGTAGTTACCTGCTGACTGTCCTCCCTGTCCCAACACTGTAGTGTAGTTATACCTGCTGACTGTCCTCCCTGTCTCAACAGTGTAGTTATACCTGCTGACTGTCCTCCCTGTCTCAACACTGTAGTTATACCTGCTGACTGTCCTCCCTGTCTCAACACTGTAGTTATACCTGCTGACTGTCCTCCCTGTCTCAACACTGTAGTTATACCTGCTGACTGTCCTCCCTGTCTCAACAGTGTAGTTATACCTGCTGACTGTCCTCCCTGTCCCAACACTGTAGTGTAGTTATACCTGCTGACTGTCCTCCCTGTCTAAACACTGTAGTTATACCTGCTGACTGTCCTCCCTGTCTCAACAGTGTAGTTATACCTGCTGACTGTCCTCCCTGTCCCAACACTGTAGTGTAGTTATACCTGCTGACTGTCCTCCCTGTCTCAACACTGTAGTTATACCTGCTGACTGTCCTCCCTGTCTCAACACTGTAGTTATACCTGCTGACTGTCCTCCCTGTCCCAACACTGTAGTGTAGTTATACCTGCTGACTGTCCTCCCTGTCTCAACAGTGTAGTTATACCTGCTGACTGTCCTCCCTGTCTCAACACTGTAGTTATACCTGCTGACTGTCCTCCCTGTCTCAACACTGTAGTGTAGTTATACCTGCTGACTGTCCTCCCTGTCTCAACACTGTAGTTATACCTGCTGACTGTCCTCCCTGTCTCAACACTGTAGTTATACCTGCTGACTGTCCTCCCTGTCTCAACACTGTAGTTATACCTGCTGACTGTCCTCCCTGTCTCAACACTGTAGTGTAGTTATACCTGCTGACTGTCCTCCCTGTCCCAACACTGTAGTGTAGTTATACCTGCTGACTGTCCTCCCTGTCTCAACACTGTAGTTATACCTGGTGACTGTCCTCCCTGTCTCAACACTGTAGTTATACCTGCTGACTGTCCTCCCTGTCTCAACACTGTAGTGTAGTTACCTGCTGACTGTCCTCCCTGTCCCAACACTGTAGTGTAGTTATACCTGCTGACTGTCCTCCCTGTCTCAACAGTGTAGTTATACCTGCTGACTGTCCTCCCTGTCTCAACACTGTAGTTATACCTGCTGACTGTCCTCCCTGTCTCAACACTGTAGTTATACCTGCTGACTGTCCTCCCTGTCTCAACACTGTAGTTATACCTGCTGACTGTCCTCCCTGTCTCAACAGTGTAGTTATACCTGCTGACTGTCCTCCCTGTCTCAACACTGTAGTGTAGTTATACCTGCTGACTGTCCTCCCTGTCTCAACACTGTAGTGTAGTTATACCTGCTGACTGTCCTCCCTGTCTCAACACTGTAGTGTAGTTATACCTGCTGACTGTCCTCCCTGTCTCAACAGTGTAGTTATACCTGCTGACTGTCCTCCCTGTCCCAACACTGTAGTGTAGTTATACCTGCTGACTGTCCTCCCTGTCTCAACACTGTAGTGTAGTTATACCTGCTGACTGTCCTCCCTGTCTCAACAGTGTAGTTACCTGCTGACTGTCCTCCCTGTCCCAACACTGTAGTGTAGTTATACCTGCTGACTGTCCTCCCTGTCTCAACAGTGTAGTTATACCTGCTGACTGTCCTCCCTGTCTCAACACTGTAGTTATACCTGCTGACTGTCCTCCCTGTCTCAACACTGTAGTTATACCTGCTGACTGTCCTCCCTGTCTCAACACTGTAGTTATACCTGCTGACTGTCCTCCCTGTCTCAACAGTGTAGTTATACCTGCTGACTGTCCTCCCTGTCCCAACACTGTAGTGTAGTTATACCTGCTGACTGTCCTCCCTGTCTCAACACTGTAGTTATACCTGCTGACTGTCCTCCCTGTCTCAACAGTGTAGTTATACCTGCTGACTGTCCTCCCTGTCCCAACACTGTAGTGTAGTTATACCTGCTGACTGTCCTCCCTGTCTCAACACTGTAGTTATACCTGCTGACTGTCCTCCCTGTCTCAACACTGTAGTTATACCTGCTGACTGTCCTCCCTGTCCCAACACTGTAGTGTAGTTATACCTGCTGACTGTCCTCCCTGTCTCAACAGTGTAGTTATACCTGCTGACTGTCCTCCCTGTCTCAACACTGTAGTTATACCTGCTGACTGTCCTCCCTGTCTCAACACTGTAGTTATACCTGCTGACTGTCCTCCCTGTCTCAACACTGTAGTGTAGTTATACCTGCTGACTGTCCTCCCTGTCTCAACACTGTAGTTATACCTGCTGACTGTCCTCCTTGTCTCAACAGTGTAGTGTGGTTATACCTGGTGACTGTCCTCCCTGTCTCAACACTGTAGTTATACCTGGTGACTGTCCTCCCTGTCTCAACACTGTAGTTATACCTGCTGACTGTCCTCCCTGTCTCAACACTGTAGTTATACCTGCTGACTGTCCTCCCTGTCTCAACACTGTAGTTATACCTGCTGACTGTCCTCCCTGTCTCAACACTGTAGTTATACCTGCTGACTGTCCTCCCTGTCTCAACACTGTAGTTATACCTGCTGACTGTCCTCCCTGTCTCAACACTGTAGTGTAGTTATACCTGCTGACTGTCCTCCCTGTCTCAACAGTGTAGTTATACCTGCTGACTGTCCTCCCTGTCTCAACACTGTAGTTATACCTGCTGACTGTCCTCCCTGTCTCAACACTGTAGTGTAGTTATACCTGGTGACTGTCCTCCCTGTCTCAACACTGTAGTTATACCTGCTGACTGTCCTCCCTGTCTCAACACTGTAGTGTGGTTATACCTGCTGACTGTCCTCCCTGTCTCAACACTGTAGTTATACCTGCTGACTGTCCTCCCTGTCTCAACACTGTAGTGTAGTTATACCTGCTGACTGTCCTCCCTGTCTCAACACTGTAGTTATACCTGCTGACTGTCCTCCCTGTCTCAACACTGTAGTGTAGTTATACCTGCTGACTGTCCTCCCTGTCTCAACACTGTAGTTATACCTGCTGACTGTCCTCCCTGTCTCAACACTGTAGTTATACCTGCTGACTGTCCTCCCTGTCTCAACACTGTAGTGTGGTTATACCTGCTGACTGTCCTCCCTGTCTCAACACTGTAGTTATACCTGGTGACTGTCCTCCCTGTCTCAACACTGTAGTGTGGTTATACCTGCTGACTGTCCTCCCTGTCTCAACACTGTAGTTATACCTGCTGACTGTCCTCCCTGTCTCAACACTGTAGTTATACCTGGTGACTGTCCTCCCTGTCTCAACACTGTAGTGTAGTTATACCTGCTGACTGTCCTCCCTGTCTCAACACTGTAGTTATACCTGCTGACTGGCCTCCCTGTCTCAACACTGTAGTGTAGTTATACCTGCTGACTGTCCTCCCTGTCTCAACACTGTAGTGTAGTTATACCTGCTGACTGTCCTCCCTGTCTCAACACTGTAGTTATACCTGCTGACTGGCCTCCCTGTCTCAACACTGTAGTTATACCTGCTGACTGTCCTCCCTGTCTCAACACTGTAGTTATACCTGCTGACTGTCCTCCCTGTCTCAACACTGTAGTTATACCTGCTGACTGTCCTCCCTGTCTCAACACTGTAGTTATACCTGCTGACTGTCCTCCCTGTCTCAACACTGTAGTTATACCTGCTGACTGTCCTCCCTGTCTCAACACTGTAGTTATACCTGCTGACTGTCCTCCCTGTCTCAACACTGTAGTTATACCTGCTGACTGTCCTCCCTGTCTCAACACTGTAGTTATACCTGCTGACTGTCCTCCCTGTCTCAACACTGTAGTTATACCTGCTGACTGTCCTCCCTGTCTCAACACTGTAGTGTAGTTATACCTGCTAACTGTCCTCCCTGTCTCAACACTGTAGTGTAGTTATACCTGCTGACTGTCCTCCCTGTCTCAACACTGTAGTTATACCTGCTGACTGTCCTCCCTGTCTCAACACTGTAGTGTAGTTATACCTGCTGACTGTCCTCCCTGTCTCAACACTGTAGTGTAGTTATACCTGCTGACTGTCCTCCCTGTCTCAACACTGTAGTTATACCTGGTGACTGTCCTCCCTGTCTCAACACTGTAGTTATACCTGCTGACTGTCCTCCCTGTCTCAACACTGTAGTGTAGTTATACCTGATGACTGTCCTTGCAGCAGTCTGTTAGGTATCTGGTTCTGACTGTCTCCACTAGGGGCCTTTAGGGCTGGGGCCTCAGAGAACGGGTTTAGGCTCTTCCCTTTTGACGAGGTCAGGGATTCTTTCCTGGGAGAGGAGGAGAGCTCAGCCGGGTCCATTGGATCTTTGTCCAGCGAGGTAGAGGGGGGGAAATGGGGGGAGTCGTCTGAGGTAGAGGAGGGAGTTCTCTGTATCCACCTCTGTTGGAGATGACAGGAGGTGCGGTTATGAATGTGATATTACATTATATTAAACATTATAATGATGTTGTCTGAGTCGATACAGCCACCGGGTTTCTTCATGCATCATGCCGATAGAAACAGACATCTCCCTGGGAAGAGGAATGGCGGGGATGTATGCTTCATGATTAACGACTCATGGTGTAATCATAACAACATACAGGAACTCTATTAATTTTGTTCAACCGACCTAGAATTCCAAACAATCAAATGCCGACCACATTATCTCACAAGAGAATTCTCTTCGATCATAGTCCCAGCCGTGATATCACCCCCAAGCAGATACCTCGACGGCCCTCAAGGAAATTAGCTGGAAACTAAACTGAAAACCATATATCCTGAAGCTGCATTTATTGTAGCAGGAGATTTTAACAAAGCAAATTTGTGAACAAGGCTACCTAAATTATATCAGCATATTGAAGGTAGCACGAGGGCAATACACTGGACCACTGCTACACTTCCACAAGGCAAACAAGGCCCTCCCCCACCCTCCCTTCGGCAAATCCGACCACGAATTCACTCTTCAAAATTTTGGGGAGGCAGGTAGCCTAGTGGTTCGAGCATTGGGCCAGTAACCGAAAGGTTGCTAGATCACATCCCCGAGATGAAAAGGTAAAAATATGTCATTCTGCCCCTGAACAAGGCAGTTAACTGTTCCTAGGCCGTCATTGAAAATAAGTATTTGTTCTTCACTGACTTGCTTAGTTAAATAAAGGTTAAATAAAGAATATATATAATAATTAAACAAGCAAAATGTCGGTATAGGGACAAAATGGAGTCGCAACTCAACGGCTCAGACACGAGGTATAATAGTATAGATAATATAGATATTATAGTATAGATAATAAATTATAAATATGATACATATTTGAGTACAGGTGTTGTAGTATATTATAAATATGATTTTTATAGTATAGACATAATATACATAGTATAGTAGAGATAATATATTATAAATATGATAGATATTATAGTATAGATATAATAGTAAAGATATTATAGTATAGAAATAATATAGATATTGTAGTATAGATAGACAGTATAGAACAGATAATATATTATAAATATGATATACAGTATAGTATAGATAATATATAATAAATATGATACATATTATAGTACAGAAATAATATAGATAGGATAGTATAGATAGTATATTATTGTCACGCCCTGGTCTTTATATTTTGTGTTTTCTTTATTATTTTGGTCAGGCCAGGGTGTGACATGGGTTTATTTATGTGGTGTGTTTTGTCTTAGGGTTTTCGTAGGTATTGGGATTGTGGTTTAGTGGGGTTCTCTAGCAAAGTCTATGGCTGTCTGAATTGGTTCTCAATCAGAGGCAGGTGATTATCGTTGTCTCTGATTGGGAACCATATTTAGGCAGCCATATTCTTTGAGTGTTTCGTGGGTGATTGTTCCTGTCTCTGTGTTTGTTGTCACCAGATAGGCTGTTTAGGTAAACATGTTTCAAGAATACCACGCTGCATTTTGGTCCGACTCTCCTTCACCCGAAGAAAACCGTAACAGAATCACCCACCACAACAGGACCAAGCGGCGTGGTGACAGGCAGCGGCAGCAGGAGAAACAAAGTTTGGAATATACGACTTGGGAGGAAATAGACAGGTGGACGGTCGACCCAGGGAGAGTGCCGGAGCCCGCCTGGGATTCGCTGGAGCAGTGCGAAGAGGGTTATAGGAGAATGGAGTTGAAGAGACAAGCACGGCGGCGCGGAAGGAAGCCCGAGAGTCAGCCCCAAAAATGTATTGGGGGGGGGGGGGGGGCTCAGGGAGAGATAGGCTGTAGAGGTTTTCACGTTACGTTTGTTGTTTTTGTATTGTTTTTCGTTCGTTTTTTCTTCGTCATTAAACATGTTTTAAAATTACCACGCTGCATTTTGGTCCGACTCTCCTTCACCACAAGAAAACCGTAACAATTATAAATATGATAGATATTATGCTGTAGTATATAAATAATATAGATATTGTAGTATAGATATAATACAGTCAGTATAGTATATATAAAATATTTTAAATATGATAGATATTATAGCATGGATATTATAGTATAGAACAGATAGTATATTATAAATATGATTGATATTATAGTACAGATATAATATAGACAGTATAGATACTATATTATAGTGTATATATATATACACACATATATATAATATAGATAGTATATGATAGATAATATGGTACAAATATTATAGTAGAGTAAAGTTGATATATATAAAATAGTATAGATATTGTAGTATAGATAATATATTGTCAATATGATAGTATAGATAGTGTAGTATAGATAATATATTGTCAATGTGATAGATATGATAGTATAGATATAGTATAGATAATATACTATAAATATGACAGATATTATAGCATGGAGATTGTAGTATAGATATAACATAGATAGTATAAATGTAGTGTAAATGATATATTATAAATATGATAGAAATTATAGTGTACAGATAATATATAATAAATATGATAAATATTATAGTATAGATATAGACAGTGTCATGACTGTCCTGCTCGGCTCAGGTTACCGGGGTCCACAATCCTACAGAGAGATCTCTCACCCCCACCAGGGGAGAAGAGATGTGAAGATGGTTTATGACACCTCACTCCCATTGTAAATCTAAGGCAGCAGACACAATTCCTTTGTCCTCTCACTACTGAGAACATTTTCATGCAATAAATGGACTTTGTGAAAATGGGTTTGGTCAGCCACAATGGTGGCAATGACAAAAGTTGGAATTTGAAAATGCATGTCATTTTTGTTTTGTTGTTAAAAGTTAAAGGACGACTTTATAACCAAAACAGTGTAACTTGAAGAGTTGTTCTTGTATGTTTATACATTTTACGTTGGGTGGAAAATGTCCAAATGAAAGAGAATGTTTTTGTAAAGATGAAATGTGAAGTTAATTGTCTAAATTGGATCTGAGTAAAATCCAGACCTTGCCTCGTAACTTGGCCCAGAGAATTGCCCTAAAAGGCGGTTACGCCCACTTCTGACCCGAGGGTATAAGACCTGTGAGGTAAGAATGAACATGTTAGACTAAGTGACCCGAGCTGCAGCCAATGTCTGAGTAGTCAACGAACCCAAAACGCAACACGAGGTTGAAGACAAAGGAACCCTCTTCTATCAATGCTACGGATGAGTAGTCAACGAACCCAAAACGCAACACAAGGTTGAAGACAAAGGAACCCTCTTCTATCCATGCTACGGATGAGTAGTCAACGAACCCAAAACGCAACACGAGGTTGAAGACAAAGGAACCCTCTTCTATCCATGCTACGGATGAGTAGTCAACGAACCCAAAACGCAACACGAGGTTGAAGACAAAGGAACCCTCTTCTATTCATGCTACGGATGAGTAGTCAACGAACCCAAAACGCAACACGAGGTTGAAGACAAAGGAACCCTCTTCTATCCATGCTACGGATGAGTAGTCAACGAACCCAAAACGCAACACGAGGTTGAAGACAAAGGAACCCTCTTCTATCCATGCTACGGATGAGTAGTCAACGAACCCAAAACGCAACACGAGGTTGAAGACAAAGGAACCCTCTTCTATCCATGCTACGGATGAGTAGTCAACGAACCCAAAACGCAACACGAGGTTGAAGACAAAGGAACCCTCTTCTATCCATGCTACGGATGAGTAGTCAACGAACCCAAAACGCAACACGAGGTTGAAGACAAAGGAACCCTCTTCTATCCATGCTACGGATGAGTAGCTGCATCCAAGAATTCAGAACCGACCACTCAGCCTCCACTCTCCATCGAATCCTGTATCTACACTGCTTTCATTCCTACGCTGTGAGCCCTGAGCTACATGGCTGGCTGTCCTCGGAAGACCCCTTTCAGAACAAGGGCGAGGAAACAGAACACTATTACAAAGGACACTGACATCGTCAGGACAACTAGAGAGTTTCACCAGAGAAGTGAGACATCCGAGAAGCCGAAACGGCCCACCGGAGACTCCCATCGGTGACCTTCAACACGTAATTACGTATTTATACTCTGACCCATAAGAGCGCCAGTTCGGGGCAAGGTTAGTGTTAAAATAAGCATAGCTGACTAATGCAAATGTATATTTCTCTCATGTATTTTCTCTTTCTCTTTTAAATCCCCATTTTGGGCGACACGCGTCATAGTGTGTTGGTCCATTGTACTAAGTTTTAATCAATAGCCTCGAATGTGTTTTTGTGTATGTATCTTTTCTTATCATTTTAGCTTGTTAGTCATTTAAAAAATCAACTAAATTGGTGTGGTACGAACTCATTGGTGGGACTCGGGTTTGTGCAGATTCACGGATTATGCGACGTTCAGAACGAGACTGTAGAGGAAATTGATTAATTAGCGACTGTGGTAAAATCGATATTCTGATATACTTTGAGTTAATTTGGGAAAGAGAAACTCAATAAAAACCATTTTTCCCATGGTGCCCCAGGTTAATGAGTTAATAATTCCCTGTTTCATTTAATCACGCAATTATAAACCGTTAATCATTCGATGAGCAGCAGTCGCACATTAACCGATACGTCTTGACAATAGTATATATAGTATAGATAATACATTATAAATATGATAGATATTGATAGTGTAGATATGATAGATGATATTGTAGTGTAGATATTATATAATATATATAATATAGATAGTTATAATACATTATCTGTACTATACTATGATAGATATTATAGTATAGATATAGCATAGATATAATATAGATAGTATAGTATAGATAATATATTATTAATATGATAAATATTATAGTAGATAGTGTAGAGTAAAGTTGATAGATATATTATCTATACTATCTATACTATTATTTTATAAGTATGATAGATTTTATAGTACAGATATTATAGCATAGATATAATATAAATAGTATAGATAATATATTATAAATATGATAGATATTATAGTATAGATATACTATGCATAATATATTATAGATATTATATTAACGATAGACATTATAGTATAGATATAATATAGATAGTACAGTACAGATAATATATTATAAATATGATAGATATTATAGATTTAATATAGATAGTATATTATAAATTTGATAGATATTATAGTATAGATATAATATAGATAGTACAGTACAGATAATATATTATAAATATGATAGATATTATAGATTTAATATAGATAATATATTATAAATTTGATAGATATTATAGTATAGATAATATAGATTTAATATAGATAATATATTATAAATAGGATAGATATTATAGTACAGATAGTATAGTTTAGATATAATATAGTTAGTATATTATTATTATGATAGATATTATAGTACAGATATTATAGCACAGATATAATATAAATAGTATAGATAATATATTATAAATATGATAGATATTATAGTATAGATATAATATGCATAGTATATTATAGATGTATTATAATAACGTTAGATATTATAGTATAGATATAATATAGATAGTGTAGTACAGATAATAAATTATAAATATGATAGTATAGATTTAATATAGATAATATATTATAAATATGATAGATATTATAGTATAGATAATATAGATTTAATATAGATAATATATTATAAATATGATAGATATTATAGTACAGATAGTATAGTTTAGATATAATATAGTTAGTATATTATTAATATGATAGATATTATAGTACAGATATTATAGCACAGATATAATATAAATAGTATAGATAATATAGATTTAATATAGATACTATATTATTAATATGATAGATATTATAGTACAGATATTATAGTTTAGATATAATATAGTTAGTATATTATTAATATGATAGATATTATAGTACAGATATTATAGCACAGATATAATATAAATAGTATAGATAATATAGATTTAATATAGATACTATATTATTAATATGATAGATATTATAGTACAGATATTATAGCATAGATATAATATAAATAGTATAGATAATATAGATTTAATATAGATCATATATTATTAATATGATAGATATTATAGTACAGATAGTATAGTTTATATATAATATAGTTAGTATATTATTAATATGATAGATATTATAGTACAGATATTATAGCATAGATATAATATAAATAGTATAGATAATATAGATTTAATATAGATACTATATTATTAATATGATAGATATTATAGTACAGATATTATAGCATAGATATGATATAAATAGTATAGATAATATAGATTTAATATAGATAATATATTATAAATATGATAGATATTATAGTACAGATATTATAGCATAGATATGATATAAATAGTATAGATAATATAGATTTAATATAGATAATATATTATTAATATGATAGATATTATAGTACAGATATTATAGTTTAGATATACTATAGTTAGTATATTATTAATATGATAGATATTATAGTACAGATATTATAGCATAGATATAATATAAATAGTATAGATAATATAGATTTAATATAGTTAGTATATTATTAATATGATAGATATTATAGTACAGATATTATAGCATAGATATAATATAAATAGTATAGATAATATAGATTTAATATAGATCATATATTATTAATATGATAGATATTATAGTACAGATAGTATAGTTTATATATAACATAGTTAGTATATTATTAATATGATAGATATTATAGTACAGATATTATAGCATAGATATAATATAAATAGTATAGATAATATAGATTTAATATAGATACTATATTATTAATATGATAGATATTATAGTACAGATATTATAGCATAGATATAATATAAATAGTATAGATAATATAGATTTAATATAGATAATATATTATTAATAGTACAGATATTATATAAATAGTATAGATAATATATCATAAGTATGATAGATATTATAGTATAGATATTATAGCATAGATATAATATAAATAGTATAGATAATATATTATAAATATGATAGATATTATAGTTTAGATATAATATGCATATAGATGTATTATAATAACGATAGATATTATAGTATAGATATAATATAGATAGTATAGTACAGATAATATATTATAAATATGATAGATATTATAGTGTAGATATAATATAAATCGTATAGATAATATATTATAAATATGATAGATATTATAGTATAGATATAATATAGATAGTATAGTACAGATAATATTTTATAAATATGACAGATATTAGAGTATAGATAATATAGATTTAATATAGATAATATTTTATAAATATGACAGATATTAGAGTATAGATATTATAGATTTAATATAGATAATATTTTATAAATATGACATATATTGGAGTATAGATATAATATAGATAGTGTAGTACAGATAATATTTGATAAATATGACAGATATTAGAGTATAGATATTATATGGATATTATTGTATGAATAGTATAGTTAGATACAATATTCTGAATATGATACGATATTATAGTATATCTATTTTAATATAAATAGATAGTTTAGAAAAATGATCATAGATATTATAGCATCTTACCTTAGCCATTCTCATGTGTTCCACCCTCTCCATTTCTCTGTGTATGTTTTCTCTGTCTCGATCTAGTTTCCCCTGAGCGTCTCTCAGTCTCTCTAGATCTATCAGATAGTCCTTCTTCTTCCTTTGTAGCTCCGCCCTCTCCGTAACTAGCTCCCTGCTCCTCCTCCCCGTCTCCTCTTCCTGTACCAGGAGCTGCACCTCCCTGTCTGTCAGCTGCTGCTCCCGCACCTCCCACTCCCTCTCCCTCCTCCTCTTCTCCCGGTCGTGTGTGGCCTGCTGGCGCTGCAGCGCGGCCGTCTCCTGCCTGTGTTTCTCCAGGCTGCGCTGTTTCTCCTGCTCGATCAGGGAGTTGTGGCGGGAGGAGGGACGGGAGGAGAAGAAGGAGGTGAGGCGTTCGGGGCGGTTGGTGAGAGCCTGGCGCTGATCCTCAATGAAGCTGTCCTGCTGGACTACCACTGCCTGCAGGGACAAAGAGACAGATATACCACTGTCTGTGGGGACACAGAGACACATATACCATTGTCTGTGGGGACACAGAGACACATACCACTGTCTGTGTGGACACAGAGACACATATACCACTATCTGTGGGGACACAGAGACACATATACCACTGTCTGTGGGGACACAGAGACACATATACCACTGTCTGCGGGGACACAGAGACACATATATACCACTGTCTGTGGGGACACAGATATACCACTGTCTGTGGGGACACAGATATACCACTGTCTGTGGGGACACAGATATACCACTGTCTGTGGGGACACAGATATACCACTGTCTGTGGGGACACAGTGACCGATACACTGCACAAAAACAAAGTCAGAGTGAAGTGGAGGAGTCATTCAGCTTCTTCTGGTTAAGTACAATACAGCTGGTCCCAAGTCATCAGGAGAAAGGACAGGTGAGGACACTGACCTGCAGGGTGCTGAGCAGGTCATGGATGTGGCTCACACTGTGGAGGACCTGCTAGAAGACAACAGAGATGGATAGCACTATAAAGGGTTGGAGGACCTGCTAGAAGACAACAGAGATAGATAGCACAATGAAGGGTTGGAGGACCTGCTAGAAGATAACAGAGATGGATCACACTATAAAGGGTTGGAGGACCTGCTAGAAGACAACAGAGATAGATAGCACAATGAAGGGTTGGAGGACCTGCTAGAAGACAACAGAGATAGATAGCACAATGAAGGGTTGGAGGACCTGCTAGAAGATAACAGAGATGGATCACACTATGAAGGGTTGGAGGACCTGCTAGAAGACAACAGAGATAGATAGCACTATGAAGGGTTGGAGGACCTGCTAGAAGACAACAGAGATAGATAGCACAATGAAGGGTTGGAGGACCTGCTAGAAGACAACAGAGATAGATAGCACAATGAAGGGTTGGAGGACCTGCTAGAAGACAACAGAGATAGATAGCACAATGAAGGGTTGGAGGACCTGCTAGAAGACAACAGAGATGGATCACACTATGAAGGGTTGGAGGACCTGCTAGAAGATAACAGAGATAGATAGCACAATGAAGGGTTGGAGGACCTGCTTTTGTTCTGGGTCTGGGGTGTATATTTATATTCTGGGGTCTGGGGTGTATATTTATATTCTGGGTCTGGGGTGTATATTTATATTCTGGGTCTGGGGTGTATATTTATATTCTGGGTTCAGGGTGTATATTTATATTCTGGGTTCAGGGGTGTATATTTATATTCTGGGTCTGGGGTGTATATTTATGTTCTGGGTCTGGGGTGTATATTTATGTTCTGGGGTCTGGGATGTATATTTATGTTCTGGGTCTGGGGTGTATATTTATGTCCTGGGGTCTGGGGTGTATATTTATGTCCTGGGGTCTGGGGTGTATATTTATGTTCTGGGTCTAGGGTGTATATTTTGTCCTGGGGTCTGGGGTGTATATTTATGTTCTGGGTCTGGGGTGTATATTTATGTTCTGGGTCTGGGGTGTATATTTATGTTATGGGGTCTGGGGTGTATATTTATGTTCTGGGGTCTGGGGTGTATATTTATGTTCTGGGGTCTGGGGTGTATATTTATGTTCAGGATCTGGGGTGTATATTTATGTTCTGGGTCTGGGGTGTATATTTATGTTCTGGGTCTGGGGTGTATATTTATGTACTGGGGTCTGGGGTGTATATTTATGTTCTGGGTCTGGGGTGTATATTTATGGTCTGTGGTGTATATTTATGTTCTGGTGTAAATATTTATGTTCTGGGTCTGGGGTGTATATTTATGTCCTGGGATGTATATTTATGTTCTGGGGTCTGGGGTGTATATTTCTGTTCTGGGTCTGGGGTGTGTATTTTTGTCCTGGGGTCTGGGGTGTATATTTATGTTCTAGGTCTGGGGTGAATATTTATGTTCTGGTTCTAGGGTGTATATTTATGTTCTGGGTCTGGGGTGAATTTTTATGTTCTGTGGTGTATATTTTTGTTCTGAGTATAGGGTGTATATTTATGGTCTGGGTCTGGGGTGAATATTTATGTTCTCTGGTGTATATTTTTGTTCTGGGACTAGGGTGTATATTTATGGTCTGGGTCTGGGGTCTGGGATGAATATTTGTTCTTGGGTCTGGGTTGTATATTTATGTTCTGGGTCTGGGGTGTATATTCTTGTTCTGGGACTAGGGTGTATATTTTTGTTCAGGGACTAGGGTGTATATTTATGGTCTGGGTATGGGGTCTGGGATGAATATTTATGTTCTTGGGTCTGGGTTGTATATTTATGTTTTGGGTCTGGGGTGTATATTTATGTCCTGGGGTGTATATTTATGTTCTGGGGTCTGGGGTGTATATTTATGTTCTGGGGTCTGGGGTGTATATTTATGTTCTGGGGTCTGGGGTGTATATTTATGTTCTGGGTCTGGGGTGTATATTTATGTTCTGGGGTCTGGGGTGTATATTTATGTTCTGGGGTCTGGGGTGTATATTTATGTTCTGGGTCTGGGGTGTATATTTATGTACTGGGGTCTGGGGTGTATATTTATGTTCTGGGTCTGGGGTGTATATTTATGGTCTGTGGTGTATATTTATGTTCTGGTGTAAATATTTATGTTCTGGGTCTGGGGTGTATATTTATGTCCTGGGATGTATATTTATGTTCTGGGGTCTGGGGTGTATATTTCTGTTCTGGGTCTGGGGTGTATATTTATGTTCTGGGTCTAGGGTGTACATTTATGTTCTGGGGTCTGGGGTGTATATTTATGTTCTGGGTCTGGGGTAAATATTTATGTTCTGGGTCTGGGGTGTATATTTATGTTCTGGGGTAAATATTTATGTTCTGGGTCTGGGGTGTATATTTATGTCCTGGGATGTATATTTATGTTCTGGGGTCTGGGGTGTATATTTATGTTCTGGGGTCTGGGGTGTATATTTATGTTCTGGGGTGTATATTTATGTTCTGGGTCTGGGGTGTATATTTATGTCCTGGGATGTATATTTATGTTCTGATGTCTGGGGTGTATATTTATGTTCTGGGTCTAGGGTGTACATTTATGTTCTGGGGTCTGGGGTGTATATTTATGTTCTGGGTCTGGGGTAAATATTTATGTTCTGGGTCTGGGGTGTATATTTATGTCCTGGGATGTATATTTATGTTCTGGGGTTTGGGGTGTATATTTATGTTCTGGGATGTATATTTATATTCTGGGGTCTGGGGTGTATATTTCTGTTCTGGGTCTGGGGTGTATATTTATGTTCTGGGTCTGGGCTGTATATTTATGTTCTGGGTCTAGGGTGTACATTTATGTTCTGGGGTCTGGGGTGTATATTTATGTTCTGGGTCTGGGGTAAATATTTATGTTCTGGGTCTGGGGTGTATATTTATGTTCTGGGGTAAATATTTATGTTCTGGGTCTGGGGTGTATATTTATGTCCTGGGATGTATATTTATGTTCTGGGGTCTGGGGTGTATATTTATGTTCTGGGGTCTAGGGTGTATATTTATGTTCTGGGGTCTGGGGTGTATATTTATGTTCTGGGTCTGGTTGTGTATGTTTATGGTCTGGGGTGTATATTTATGTTCTGGGTCTGGGGTGTATATTTATGTTCTGGGGTGTATATTTATGTTCTGGGTCTGGGGTGTATATTTATGTCCTGGGATGTATATTTATGTTCTGATGTCTGGGGTGTATATTTATGGTCTGGGGTCTAGGGTGTATATTTATGGTCTGGGGTCTGGGGTGTATATTTATGTTCTGGATATGGGGTGTATTTTTATGTTCTGAGTCTGGGGTGTATATTTATGTTCTGGGTCTGGTGTGTATATTTATGTTCTGGATCTGGGGTGTATTTTTATGTTCTGAGTCTGGGGTGTATATTTTTGTTCTGGGGTCTGGGGTGTATATTTATGGTCTGGGGTCTGGGGTGTATATTTATGGTCTGGGGTCTGGGGTGTATATTTATGTTCTGCGTCTCGGGTGTATATTTATGTTCTGGGTCTGGGGTGTATATTTATGTTCTGGGTCTGGGGTGTATATTTATGTTCTGGGATCTGGGGTGTATATTTATGTTCTGCGTCTGGGGTGTATATTTATGTTCTGCGTCTGGGGTGTATATTTATGTTCTGGGTCTGGGGTGTATATTTATGTTCTGGGTCTAGGGTGTATATTTATGTTCTGGGTCTGGGTGTATATTTATGTTCTGAGTCTGGGGTGTATATTTATTTTCTGGATCTGGGGTGTATATTTATGTTCTGGGTCTGGGGTGTATATTTCTGTTCTGGGGTGTATATTTATGTTCTGGGTCTGGGGTGTATATTTATGGTCTGGGGTCTGGGGTGTATATTTATGGTCTGGGGTGTGGGGTGTATATTTATGTTCTGGATCTGGGGTGTATTTTTATGTTCTGAGTCTGGGGTGTATATTTATGTTCTGGGTCTGGAGTGTATATTTATGTTCTGGGGTCTGGGGTGTATATTTATGTTCTGGATCTGGGGTGTATTTTTATGTTCTGAGTCTGGAGTGTATATTTATGTTCTGGGGTCTGGGGTGTATATTTATGTTCTGCGTCTGGGGTGTATATTTATGTTCTGGGTCTGGGGTGTATATTTATGTTCTGGGTCTAGGGTGTATATTTATGTTCTGGGTCTAGGGTGTATATTTATGTTCTGGGTCTAGGGTATATATTTATATTCTGGGTCTGGGTGTATATTTCTGTTCTGGGGTGTATATTTATGTTCTGGGTCTGGGGTGTATATTTATGTTCTGGGGTCTGGGGTGTATATTTATGTCCTGGATCTGGGGTGTATATTTATGTTCTGGGGTCTGGGGTGTATATTTATGTTCTGGGGTCCGGGGTGTATATTTATATTCTGGGTCTGGGGTGTATATTTATGGTCCTGGGTGTATATTTATGTTCTGGGGACCAGGGTGTATATTTATGTCCTTGATCTGGGGTGTATATTTATATTCTGGGTCTGGGGTGTATATTTATGTTCTGGGTCTGGGGTGTATATTTATATTCTGGGTCTGGGGTGTATATTTATGTTCTGGGGTCTGGAGTGTATATTTATGTTCTGTGGTGCATATTTATGTTCTGGGTCTGGGGTGTATATTTATGTCCTGGGGTCTAGAGTGTATATTTATGTCCTGGGGTCTGGGGTGTATATTTATGTCCTGGGGTCTGTGGTTTATATTTATGTCCTGGGGTCTAGAGTGTATATTTATGTTCTGGGTCTGGGGTGTATATTTATGTTCTGGGTCTGGGGTGTATATTTATGTTCTGGGTCTGGGGTGTATATTTATGTTCTGGGGTCTGGGGTGTATATTTATGTTCTGGGTCTGGGGTGTATATTTATGTTCTGGGGTCTGGGGTGTATATTTATGTTCTGGGTCTGGGGTGTATATTTATGTTCTGGGTCTGGGGTGTATATTTATGTTCTGGGTCTAGGGTGTATATTTATGTTCTGGGGTCTGGGGTGTATATTTATGTTCTGGGTCTGGGGTGTATATTTATGTTCTGGGTCTGGGGTGTATATTTATGTTCTGGGGTCTGGGGTGTATATTTATGTTCTGGGTCTAGGGTGTATATTTATGTTCTGGGGTCTAGGGTGTATATTTATGTTCTGGGGTCTGGGGTGTATATTTATGTTCTGGGTCTGGGGTGTATATTTATATTCTGGGACTGGGGTGTATATTTATGTTCTGGGTCTGGGGTGTATATTTATGTCCTGGGGTCTGGGGTGTATATTTATGTTCTGGGGTCTGGGGTGTATATTTATGTTCTGGGTCTGGGGTGTATATTTATGTTCTGGGGTCTGGGGTGTATATTTATGTTCTGGGGTCTAGGGTGTATTTTTATGTTCTGGGGTCTGGGGTGTATATTTATGTTCTGGGTCTGGGGTGTATATTTATGTTCTGGGGTCTGGGGTGTATATTTATGTTCTGGGGTCTAGGGTGTATATTTATGTTCTGGGGTCTGGGGTGTATATTTATGTTCTGGGGTCTAGGGTGTATATTTATGTTCTGGGGTCTGGGGTGTATATTTATGTTCTGGGTCTGGGGTGTATATTTATATTCTGGGTCTGGGGTGTATGTTTATGTGGTAGTCTGGTCAGATATCTGTCTTACCTCAGTGTTCCTCTTCAGTAACAGCATCATGGTCGCATTCTCCCCCTGACAACACAAAACTCCAGCATTACTGAACACAGGAGAGGAATGTGTGTGTGTGTGTCTGTGTCTGTGTGGTGTGTGGTGTGTGGTGTGTGGTGTGTGTGTGTGTGTGTCTGTGTGGTGTGTGGTGTGTGGTGTGTGTGTGTGTGTGTGTGTGTGTGTGTGTGTGTGTGTGTGTGAGTGTGTGTGTGTGTGTGTGTGTGTGTGTGTGTGTGTGTGTGTGTGTTGGAGCTATCACCATGTGCTGGGAAGCCACCACTGTAGTCATTGTATTAGGTCCATTATTACACAACTAGTGTCCTGTGTTATTAAGTGTTCAGTATTAGAGATGGGCTTGGCAGGAAGAGTCCCACGGCTAATTCATAGCAGTATTAGAGATGGGCTTGGCAGGAAGAGTCCCACGGCTAATTCATAGCAGTATTAGAGATGGGCTTGGCAGGAAGAGTCCCACGGCTAATTCATAGCAGAGGCAGATTATTGCATCCTAATGACTCTGTTCATGTTCAATACTTTAATGATGTAATGAGTTTGATGTACTGAACTGTAACGACTCGACCACTTCCTGGTCAGACACATGGCCTCAGAGCCTCAAAACAAACAAACACACATCCTACCGGCGAACCCGTTTGGTTTACATATAGAACCCTTTCCACAGAAGGTTCTACCTGGAACCCAAAATGGTTATCCTTTGGGGACAGCTGAAGAACTCTTTTGGAAATATTTAGCTGGTATACTGTCAGATATAGCTTGGTGCATTGAGGACCACCAGCTGGTATACAGTCAGATATTGCTTGGTGTATTGAGGACCACCAGCTGGTATACAGTCAGATATAGCTTGGTGTATTGAGGACCACCAGCTGGTATACAGTCAGATATAGCTTGGTGTATTGTGGACCACCAGCTGGTATACTGTCAGATATAGCTTGGTGCATTGTGGACCACCAGCTGGTATACTGTCAGATATAGCTTGGTGTATTGAGGACCACCAGCTGGTATACTGTCAGATATAGCTTGGTGGATTGTGGACCACCAGCTGGTATACAGTCAGATATAGCTTGGTGGATTGTGGACCACCAGCTGGTATACAGTCAGATATAGCTTGGTGTATTGTGGACCACCAGCTGGTATACTGTCAGATATAGCTTGGTGTATTGTGGACCACCAGCTGGTATACTGTCAGATATAGCTTGGTGTATTGAGGACCACCAGCTGGTATACAGTCAGATATAGCTTGGTGTATTGTGGACCACCAGCTGGTTTACTGTCAGATATAGCTTGGTGGATTGTAGGTAACCTTCTTCAGTACACCGTCTGACTCTGTCCTGCGAAGGTCTGCTCTGTCCTCTCCCTCTTCTTTGTCCCCATCTATACAATACAAGACACTCATCAGATATGTAGAAGACATGTTTCCCGGCATTAACACAAGTCACACGAAAGACCAAGGCTTGAGAATGAGGTCAAACCAAGGCTTGAGAATGAGGTCACACCAAGGCTTGAGAATGAGGTCACACCAAGGCTTGAGAATGAGGTCACACCAAGGCTTGAGAATGAGGTCAAACCAAGGCTTGAGAATGAGGTCACACCAAGGCTTGATAATGAGGTCAAACTGATCAAATGGAAGCTCTAAGTTAAAGGGATCCATCATTGATCTTAACCTCCATTATTGACATGATAAACCAGGAAAACAGAGGCCCATCTGAGGCTCTCAAGGCTTCTCAACCCTTGATAATGAATACGTATTACTGACAGGGAGGTGTCTTACTCTTAGAGATGTGTATCTGCTGAGAGTCAAAGCCTCCGAAGGTCTCGGCCCTGCGAAGGAGACATACAGGGCCCGGGCCCACCACTCCTCCTCCTCCTTCTGTCTCTGGGACCCACACCACCTGCTGCCCCCCCATTGCTCCTCCCAGAGTACCGTTCACCAGCGCCTGCAACGTCTCCACTGTCACAGAGAGAGAGAGAAAGAGAGAGAGAGAGAGATTGAGAGATGAGGGGGAAAGAGAAAGTACAGAAGAGCAGAGAGAGAGAGAAAGGATTTCACTAACCAAATGATAATAACTATGTTACTGACCGTACTGTACCGTAGATATTAACAGTGTTTCTAATCTTTGCATCAATATCTTCTTAATCAAACACTCTTTGCAATCAACCTTCCCAGTACGTTCTCACATCAGAGGAGAACATCTGATAGATCAGGAAGACAGTGAAAGATAATGCGACATTGGAAGCCACTGTTAGGTCTAATGCACCATGTCTACAGTCTGGTCTCCACCCCTGGTTCCCATTAGATGGGCTGTTGTTACCACACCATGTCTCCTCCACCCCTGGTTCCCATTAGATGGGCTACTGTTACCACATCATGTCTACAGTCTGGCCTCCACTCCTGGTTCCTATTAGATGGGCTGTTGTTACCACACCATGTCTACAGTCTGGTCTCCACCCCTGGTTCCCATTAGATAGGCTACTGTTACCACACCAAGTCTCCTCCACCCCTGGTTCCCATTAGATGGGCTGTTGTTACCACACCATGTCTACAGTCTGGTCTCCACCCCTGGTTCCCATTAGATGGGCTGTTGTTACCACACCATGTCTACAGTCTGGTATCCACCCCTGGTTCCTATTAGATGGGCTGTTACCACACCATGTCTACAGTCTGGTCTCCACCCCTGGTTCCCATTAGATGGGCTGTTACCACACCATGTCTACAGTCTGGTCTCCACCCCTGGTTCCTATTAGATGGGCTACTATTACCACACCATGTCTACAGTCTGGTCTCCACCCCTGGTTCCCATTAGATGGGCTGTTGTTACCACACAATGTCTACAGTCTGGTCTCCACCCCTGGTTCCTATTAGATGGGCTGTTACCACACCATGTCTACAGTCTGGTCTCCACCCCTGGTTCCCATTAGATGGGCTACTGTTACCACACCATGTCTACAGTCTGGTCTCCACCCCTGGTTCCCATTAGATGGGCTGTTACCACACCATGTCTACAGTCTGGTCTCCACCCCTGGTTCCCATTAGATGGGCTGTTGTTACCACACCATGTCTACAGTCTGGTCTCCACTCCTGGTTCCCATTAGATGGGCTACTGTTACCACACCATGTCTACAGTCTGGCCTCCACCCCTGGTTCCCATTAGATGGGCTACTGTTACCACACCATGTCTACAGTCTGGCCTCCATCCCTGGTTCCCATTAGATGGGCTATTGTTACATTCATGGTGAGAGACTAGTCTGTCTACTAACCTTCCTGTAGTGCTCCCTTTATGATGGGTTCTCCTTTAGGTATGTCCTCAGAGCTCGCTCCGCTCCCAGCCCTGAACAGCCCCTTGGCCCTGGTGACCTGGCTGGGGCCCTGGTCCTCTCCTGGGCCTGTTCCTGGGGGGGTTCCAGGGCTCCGGACCTCACACATCTCCCTAAACACGGCCATCTTCTCCTCCAGCATACACATGATCTGTTCATCCTTCTTCCTCAGCATCTCTGCAGGGGAGATGAGGTATTGTTACTGTTGATGAGTGTACCCTTCACAGAATCATCTCTAGAAGGGAGATGAGGTGTTGTTACTGTTGATGAGTGTACCCTTCACAGAATCATCTCTGGAAGGGAGATGAGGTATTGCTAGTGTTGATGAGTGTACCCTTCACAGAATAATCTCTGGAAGGGAGATGAGGTATTGTCAGTGTTGATGAGTGTACCCTTCACAGAATCATCTCTGGAAGGGAGATGAGGTATTGTTACTGTTGATGAGTGTACCCTTCACATAATCATCTCTGGAAGGGAGATGAGGTATTGTCAGTGTTGATGAGTGTACCCTTCACAGAATCATCTCTGGAAGGGAGATGAGGTATTGTTACTGTTGATGAGTGTACCCTTCACAGAATCATCTCTGGAAGGGAGATGAGGTATCGTTACTGTTGATGAATGTACCCTTCACAGAATCATCTCTGGAAGGGAGATGGTGTATTGCTAGTGTTGATGAGTGTACCCTTCACAGAATCATCTCTGGAAGGGAGATGAGGTATTGTCAGTGTTGATGAGTGTACCCTTCACAGAATCATCTCTGGAAGGGAGATGAGGTATTGCTAGTGATGATGAGTGTACCCGTCACAGAATCATCTCTGGAAGGGAGATGAGGTATTGCTAGTGTTGATGAGTGTACCCTTCACAGAATAATCTCTGGAAGGGAGATGAGGTATTGTCAGTGTTGATGAGTGTACCCTTCACAGAATCATCCATGTCTTATAGAGTATACGTCATCTCTAACACACAGTCTCCATCTCATCCGATGGCTATAGAACTGCTGTGGCTATGATTGTAGCTAACATTGATATATACTGAAGTTAGGTATTTGAACAGAACTTAAATGAACAAATATATAAATAATAAATAAATGCCCTCTTTGGCATTTCTACCAGAACGTCCTGTGCAACTAGAGGGAGAAAAAAACTATAGATCACCTTTACTCCACACACAGAGACGCATACAAAGCTCTTCCTCACTCTCCATCTGACCATAACTCTTATCCTCCTGCTTCCTGCTTACATTCAAGAACACAAACAGGAAGTACCAGTGACAAGCTCAATACAGAAGTGGTCTGAAGCTACAGGACTGTTTCGCTAGCACAGACTGGAATATGTCCCTGGGATTCATCCAATAACATTGAGGAGTTTTACCACATCAGTTACTGACTTTATTAATAAGTGCATTGACGACGTCGTCCCCACAGTGACAGTGTGTGCGTATCCCAACCAGAAGCCATGGATTACAGGCAACATCCGCACTGAGTTAAAGGCTTGAGCTGCCGATTTCAAGGGGAGGGACACCAATCCGAATGCTTATAAGAAATCCAGCTACGACCTCCGACAGTCGAAATGTCAATACAAATCCTACTAGATGTGGCAGGGCTATCAAACTGTCACGGAGTACAAAGGGAAACCCAGCCGTGAGCTGCCCAGTGATGCAAGCCTACCAGACCCTTCAAATGTTGTGATGATAAAATCCTGGAGAAATAAATAGCACATAGATTTTTTTTTTTTTTACCAGATATTATTGTTCATCCTGATCAGACAGGTTTTTTACATGGACGATACATTGGTGATAATATAATTACTTGAAACAATTGAACATTATGAAACATCAAAGATAACCGGCCTGGTCTTCATAGCAGGTTTTGAAAAGGTGTTTGATAAAGTACGACTAGAATTTATATATAAATGCCTGGATTACTTTAATTTCGGTGAATCTCTTACACATTCGGTTAAAGTTATGTATAGCAACCACAGGTGTAAAATAGTAAATAGTTATTTTTTATTTTAAGAGGAGTACAACAGGGCTGTCCAATGTCTCCATATCTATTTATTATGGCCATTGAAATGCTGGCTATTAAAATTAGATCCAACAAGAACATCAAGGAGTTGGAAATCCAGGGGATTAAAAACTCTGTCAGAGTGACCATTGGGTTCTTGATCACCTCCCTGACCAAGGTACTTCTCCCCCGAATGCTTAGTTTGGCCAGGCGGCCAGCTCTAGGAAGAGTCTTGGTGGTTCCAAACTTCTTCCATTTAAGAATGATGGAGGCACCGTGTTCTTAGGGACCTTCAATGTTGCAGACATTTTCTGGCACCCTTCCCAAGATCTGTGCCTTGACACAATCCAGTCTCGGTGCTCTACGGACAATTCCTTCGACCTCATGGCTTGGTTTTTGCTCTGACATGCATTGTCAACTGTGGGACATTATATAGACAGGTGTGTGCCTTTACAAATCATGTTCAGTCAATTACATTTACCACAGGTGGACTCCAATCAAGCTGTAGAAACATCTCAAGGATGATCAATGGAAACAGAATGCACCTGAGCTCAATTTCAAGTCTCATAGCAATTGGACTGAATACGCAAATACGGTATCTGTTTTTTTTTATACATTTGCAAACATTTATAAAAACCTGTTTTTGCTTTGTCATTACAGGGTATTGTGTGTAGATTGACCAGGAAAAAAACATTCATCAATTTTAGAATAAGTAACAAAATTAGGAGAAAGTGAAGGGGTCCGAATGCTCTGTACAAGTTATAGTTAAACCCCAAATGTAACGTTATCCTGTACATTTGGACAGCTGTGCCATACAGGTTGCAAAATAAATGGGAAGAGATTTCCCGATATACCGATTCCATGGCACATGATGTACGAGCTGACAAAAAAACAACACTTAGAGTTTTTACATTTTTCAAATTATGATACAACATTTTTGCCACCAACAGAATGCTACATATAATGTCACGCCCTGATCTGTTTCACCTGTCCTTGTGATTGTCTCCACCCCTTCCAGGTGTCGCTTATTTTCCGCAGTGTATTTCTCCCTGTGTTTCCTGTCTCTCTGTGCCAATTCGTCTTGTATGTTTTTCCAAGTCAACCAGCGTTTTTCCCGTTCTCCTGCTTTTTGCATTCTCCTGTTTCTAGTCCTCCCGGTTTTAACTCTTGCCTGTTTCTGGACTCTGTACCCGCCTGCCTGACCATTCTGCCTGCCTTGACCACGAGCCTGTCTGCCACTCTGTACCTCCTGGACTCTGATCTGGTTTTGACCTTTTTGCCTGTCCATGACCATTCTCTTGCCTACCCCTTTGGATTAATAAACATTGTAAGACTCCAACCATCTATCTCCTGTGTCTGCATCTGAGTCTCACCTTGTGCCTTGATATTTAAGGGTCATACAACAATCTTAGCTTTGTAGATTTTGTTGCGAAGAGACAGAAACACTAGATAATTCATTATGGTAGCTTGTTTCTGGTCACAGGTTCAGTAATGATAAAAAAATAATCACAATATTCACTTAATAAAATGAATCTTACGAATAACAGTGTTTGGAAAGCCATACACAATCAATCAATATCATAGTAAGGTTGTAATCTTCAGCTCTGTGGATAATATGCAATTAGAAAGGGTTAAAAAATGTATGGAAAACAATTGAAAAATATATGGCACATTGAAACCAAAGGGTGGTCTATGGTGATAGGTGGGATGGGCTGAGAGTTGCTGAGGGGGTCTATGGTGATAGTAGGGATGGGCTGAGAGTGGCTGAGGGGGTCTATGGTGATAGGTGGGATGGGCTGAGAGTGGCTGAGGGGTCTACGGTGATAGGTGGGATGGGCTGAGAGTTGCTGAGTGGGTCTATGGTGATAGGTGGGATGGCTGAGAGTTGCTGAGGGGTCTACGGTGATAGGTGGGATGGGCTGAGAGTGGCTGAGTGGGTCTATGGTGATAGTTGGGATGGGCTGAGAGTGGCTGAGGGGGTCTATGGTGATAGTTGGGATGGGCTGAGAGTGGCTGAGGGGGTCTATGGTGATAGTTGGGATGGGCTGAGAGTGGCTGAGGGGGTCTATGGTGATAGGAGGGATGGGCTGAGTGTGGCTGAGGGGGTCTATGGTGATAGGTGGGATGGGCTGAGAGTGGCTGAGGGGGTCTATGGTCAAGGGAGTCTCCTCACCTCTCATCTCCTTAGCTTTGGTCTCCAGCAGTCTCTTGTCCTCCTCTGTTTCACTGGGGTTCTCCTCATCCTCATCCTTCTCTCTGTAAAGCAACATTATTAGTACAAACC
The DNA here is from genome assembly GCF_057628025.1 of Oncorhynchus mykiss. Lineage (NCBI taxonomy): Eukaryota > Metazoa > Chordata > Actinopteri > Salmoniformes > Salmonidae > Oncorhynchus > Oncorhynchus mykiss. The sequence goes on from NC_143047.1 coordinate 51,919,466, forward strand.
AGAGTCATGATTTCCAGCCATTCACATGTCCCCTTAGCATCCTATAGAAGCCTGTTGACAGCGCTAGTCTTCTCTCTACTGCTGAGAAAGCCTAGAGTAGAGTAGCCTACAGTGGCAGCCTGCCCATGAGGTGAGGAAGCCAGACAGAGAACAGTCAATACTCCAATAGAGCATTACAACATATTGTACATCCCTCCATCCCTAGGTACAGAATGGTAGCACATTCTCTCTCTCTCTCCATGGTTCGGAGTTCAGACTTACATGGACTGCATGGCCTCCTGTATGACTTGCATCCAGGTGTTGCGTTCCTCCTTGGTTGCAGTGTGTACCTCCACCATCTCTGGTTTCTCCATCCCTGCTGTTATCAGGAAGAGACCCTTCTCCTCATTTGCCACCTCTCTAACGATCAGCTTCTGGAGGGAGAGGACCGTGGAGCGCTGGTCCTACGGGGCGATGGAAGAGAGGGAGGGATGATTAACGGATGGATTAAAGGCAGGAAGAGGGAGAGGGAGGCAGAGAGAGAAGAAGAGAGGGGAGAGAGAAGAGGAGAGGGAGAGAGAAGAAAGGGAGAAAGAGAAAAAGAGGTGGGAGAGAGAGAGAGAGAGAGGGGAGAGAGGTGACATGGAGAGAGAGGGGGGATAGAGAGAGGGATAGAGGGGAGAGAGAAGAGGAGCAAGAGGGGGGATAGAGGGGAGAGAGGAGAGAGAGGAGAGAGAGAGTGATAGATGGGAGAGAGAGAATAAGAGAGAGAGGGATAGAGGGGAGAGAAAGATGAAGGGAGGGAAAGGGGTGGGACAGGAAGAGGTAGAATGAGAGAGGGAGATGGAAAGGGAGCGAGAGAGAGATTAAGCCTTATATGAAAGTCTGCATAATATCATCCACCTTGACATGCAGCTCAGTGTCCATATCTGAATCACCTCTCTGGTTGTTCTCTGGGCATCAATATTGCTTAGTCATTGAGCTATTTAAAGAGTTGTATGCAAATCAAAGTTTATTTGTCACGTTTACAGAATACAGCTGGTGTAAACAGTACAATGAAAGGTTTAATTGCAAACTCTTCCTCAACAATGCAGAATTCAATGTACGTTCACTTGAGTTAAGCAACAAATGTTATTTACCACAGCCTCAAAGTCACACCATCTGGACTTCGTGCGGGTGTGCTGTGTGTTGCTACTTGGCTACCAGCCAAACCTTTCGCTTGGACTTTTAATAACCATTTAATAAAAATCTGCATTAAACACATTTACCAACGTCTCAGTTTTTTCCTCGCTAGACCTTTTTCATTGAAGTTTTTCACCCCGGACACTTTATCTGGACGTGGTTCATCAGGACCTCCACCAGCCAACCAGTAGTAACATTAACATGATGCTTTATCTGGACATGGTTCTACAGGACCTCCACCAGCCAACCAGTAGTAACATTAACATGATGCCTTATCTGGACGTGGTTCTACAGGACCTCCACCAGCCAACCAGTAGTAACATTAACATGATGCTTTATCTGGACGTGGTTCTACAGGACCTCCACCAGCCGAAGATAAGTAGTAACATTAACATGATGCTTTATCTGGACGTTGTTCTACAGGACCTCCACCAGCCAAGCAGTAGTAACATTAACATGATGCTTTATCTGGACGTGGTTCTCCAGGACCTCGGCCAGCCAACTAGTAGTAATATCAACATGATGCCTTATCTGGACGTGGTTCTACAGGACCTCCACCAGCCAACCAGTAGTAACATTAACATGATGCTTTATCTGGACATGGTTCTCCAGGACCTCCACCAGCCAACCAGTAGTAACATTAACATTATGCTTTATCTGGACGTGGTTCTACAGGACCTCCACCAGCCGAAGATAAGTAGTAACATTAACATGATGCTTTATCTGGACGTGGTTCTCCAGGACCTCCACCGGCCGAAGATAAGTATTAACATTCTGTTGAGTTGGCAACCTGATGAAAGCAGGTCAATATTTAAATCACCCAGAAAATATAACTATATTAATACCACATACAAGTATTTCACAAATGCTATCCAGATACTGACTGTTAACACTTGGTGGTCTATAGCAGCTTCCCACCAGAATGGGCTTTGGATGAGGCAGATGAACCTGTAGCCATATTACTTCAACAGTATTTAACACGAGATCCTCACTAAGCTTTACAGGAATGTACCCTGAAGGCTGTTGCGGTTCTGAATATAAACAGCCACACCTCCACCTTTGTCATTTCTGGTTTTGCTTTATTGCTATCACTGTATCATCAAAGGTATATGATATATACCTATACCTATATGTATTATCTAAGTGAGTTTCAGAGATTGTTAGTATATGAATGTCATTTGTTACTAGCAAATTATTGATTTCATGAACCTTGTTTACTTAAGTTACATATGTTAACATGGGCTATTTCTAACCCTTTTCTGGGATGCTTGATTGTTTTTCTTGCTTTACTGGGAAGCTTCGCAGAGGTAGACATGCTCAGGTTATTTTTATTAGTGCAGGGTGAGATGCACACTGTAGACTTCCTGCTAGGGCACACCGCCTCAGTGCTAACAGTATAACTCTGGTTCATAGGCATATGATTACTGCCTACAATAGCAGTAGGATCAGCAGAGACATTCAGGGCAGTGAGACGGACATAAATTAGGTTATTTACATTGTGTCTTCCAACGCCCCTGGGATCATGTACATTTGCTGAAGCATTATGACAACTCAGCGTCACAATGGTAGGGATTCAATGAGCTGGGCTCGGGTCATTGATAAGTCATTGTCTAAGTGTAGGGATATTGTTATCCACGTCGGCACCAACTATGTTAGGAGGTCACCAAGCGCAACATAGCTTCAGCGTGTTGTTAGGTTCTTGTATTTCAGAGTAAGTAACTCACGGACACTAGAGAAGATTGAACCAGGGTTAATTCTTCCCAAAGGATCTGTAAAGTAATTCAGACAACCCAACATTTCTCCCATCACAGGTATATATATATATTCCCCTTAAGACACTTCTCCTTCTCTCCAATCTTTACATCTTATGGTTCCACAGGAAGTAGTAAACCTTTATTACTCCCTTCAGGGGATCTGACCTTACCTCCTGACCTCAACCCCTCCTTCACCTCGTCCACAGATGTCCATCTGCCTCCCCTATAGCAATCATTTGATCTCCTCCCGTCCACCCAGCACATTCCACAGCCACTCTGTCTTTCTACAGATCTCACTCCTTAATATACTATGCGTCTGATCTATCATGTCTTTAACATCTCAATGTTCAGAATATTGAATCCAACAGTGTAAATCAGCTAGAAAGATGTGTCGGAATCGAGTAATTGTCTCTGGCCCCCTCTCAGTCAGAGGGAGTGATGAGCTCTACAGCAGAGTCTCACAATTCAATTGCTGGTTGAGAACTGTTTTCTGTCCCTCCCAAAAGACAGACATTGTCGATAATTGGCCCTCTTTTTGGGACTCACCCACAAACAGGACCGAGCCTGGCCTGCTGAGGAGTGACGCACTCCATCCTAGCTGGAAGGGCTAGGATGCTCTCATCTTATCTGTCAGCATAGACGGGCTCTAACTCCTCTAGCGCCACAATGAAATAGGGTGCAGGCCAGGCAGCAGGCTGTTAGCCAGGCAACAGGCTGTTAGCGAGCCTGCCAGCATAGTGGAGTCTGCCACTAGCACAGTCAGTATAGTCAGCTATTTTTGACTCTCTCTCTCTAACGCACCTGCTGTCTCGAAATCTGATTGCTCGGCTATGAAAAGCCAACTGACATTTACTCCTGAGATACTGACCTGTTGCTCCCTCTACAACCACTGTGATTATTATTATTTAACTCTGCTGGTCATCTATGAACGTCTGAACATCTTGAATAACAATCTGGCCTTTATGGCCATGTACTTTTATACTGTAAACCTCCACCCGGTACAGCCAGAAGAGGACTGGCCACCCCTCGGAGGCTGGTTCCTCTCTGGGTTTTTTCCTAGGCTCCTGGCTTTCTAGGGAGTTTTTCCAAGCCACCGTGCTTCTACATCTGCATTGTTTGCTGGGGTTTTAGGCTGGGTTTCTGTATAACACTTTGAGATATCTGCTGATATTAAAAGGGCTTCGTAAATGTATTTAATTGATTGATGAATTAACATAATACTGGAGATTGCAATGATGATTAACAATTGTTTGTCCAAAAACATCCAATTGATGTACAGATCAATGTATTTAAACTATCCTGCTGTCCATCTACCAACATGTTACAATGTATTTAAACTATCCTGCTGTCCATCTACCAACATGTTACAATGTATTTAAACTATCCTGCTGTCCATCTACCAACATGTTACAATGTATTTAAACTATCCTGCTGTCCATCTACCAACATGTTACAATGTATTTAAACTATCCTGCTGTCCATCTAGCAACATGTTACAATGTATTTAAACTATCCTGCTGTCCATCTACCAACATGTTACAATGTATTTAAACTATCCTGCTGTCCATCTACCAACATGTTACAATGTATTTAAACTATCCTGCTGTCCATCTACCAACATGTTACAATGTATTTAAACTATCCTGCTGTCCATCTACCAACATGTTACAATGTATTTAAACTATCCTGCTGTCCATCTACCAACATGTTACAATGTATTTAAACTATCCTGCTGTCCATCTACCAACATGTTACAATGTATTTCCATGGTGAACATGCTTATTATTCCCCAACCAAGGACTTCTCTAAATTACTGGCTGTCGGGCCCTATCCAACCTACCCATAACCCAGCCAAGGACTTCTCTAAATTACTGGCTGTTGGGCCATATCCAACCTACCCATAACCCAGCCAAGGACTTCCCTAAATTACTGGCTGTTGGGCCCAATACAACCTACCCATAACCCAGCCAAGGACTTCACTAAATTACTGGCTGTTGGGCCATATCCAACCTACCCATAACCCAGCCAAGGACTTCCCTAAATTACTGTCTGTTGGGCCCAATACAACCTACCCATAACCCAGCCAAGGACTTACATAAATTACTGGCTGCTGGGCCCAATACAACCTACCCATAACCCAGCCAAGGACTTCTCTAAATTACTGGCTGTTGGGCCATATCCAACCTACCCATAACCCAGCCAAGGACTTCTCTAAATTACTGGCTGTTGGGCCCAATACAACCTACCCATAACCCAGCCAAGGACTTCTCTAAATTACTGGCTGTTGGGCCATATCCAACCTACCCATAACCCAGCCAAGGACTTCCCTAAATTACTGGCTGTTGGGCCCAATACAACCTACGCATAACCCAGCCAAGGCCTTCTCTAAATTACTGGCTGTTGGGCCCAATACAACCTACCCATAACCAAACACATCCCATTGAGCTGTAATTTCTGCAAGAAAAACAGCATAACTGCTGGATCAGATGTCAGGAGGCTTAGACCCATTATTATTACTGAATAGACCCATTATTATTACTGAATAGACCCATTATTATTACTGAATAGACCCATTATTATTACTGAATAGACCCATTATTATTACTGAATAGACCCATTATTATTACTGAATAGTCCCATTATTAATACTGAATAGACCCATTATTATCACCGAATAGACCCATTATTATTACTGAATAGACCCATTATTATAACTAAATAGACACATAATTATTACTGAATAGACCTATTATTATTACTGAATAGACCCATTATTATTACTGAATATACCCATTATTATCACTGAATATACCCATTATTATTACTGAATAGACCCATTATTATTACTGAATAGACCCATTATTATCACTGAATAGACCCATTATTATTACTGAATAGACCCATTATTATTACTAAATAGACACATAATTATTACTTAATAGACCCATTATTATTACTGAATAGACCCATTATTATTACTGAATAGACCCATTATTATTACTGAATAGACCCATTATTATTACTGAATAGACCCATTATTATTACTGAGTGGGAGGATCAACCAATCACATTCCAGAGATGTAATTATGTATTTCTGATGATTGTATGGTACTCTGGATAAGAGTGTCTGCTAAATGACTTGATTGTAATGGAAAAATTGACTAAACCAATAAGATACCAAAGAGCCAAAGAGATATTTACATATTTCTGGTCTTAACCAATCACCTACCAGAGAGGCAAAGACGAATTTCTGGTCTTTCTCCTGCAGGAAGACGACAATATCAGAGAGAAGCATGGCCGTTACATCTAGAGAGAGGAGACCAGAGGTTAGAGGTTAGAGGTCAGGTTTAGATATCAGAGAGAAGCATGGCCGTTACATCTAGAGAGAGGAGACCAGAGGTTAGAGGTTAGAGGTCAGGTTTAGATATCAGAGAGAAGCATGGCTGTTACATCTAGAGAGAGGAGACCAGAGGTTAGAGGTCAGGTTTAGATATCAGAGAGAAGCATGGCTGTTACATCCAGAGAGAGGAGACCAGAGGTTAGAGGTCAGGGTTAGATATCAGTGATATTGGTGTCCTCCTCACCCTTGAGTTTCCCCTGTGAGTTCTTCAGCTGCAGAGGTCCATCATACAGCAATCTTCTCCCTCTGAGCAGGTCCTCTCTAGCAAACATCTGACCGCTCTTCATCCTCATAATGGACTTGCTGTCTGTTCGGCTGTAGATGTCCTTCAGCCTCCTCTTCTTCTCATGCTCGTTCACCTAGCAACATGACATTTATTATCATAGGTCAGTTCACCTAGCAACATGACAATTATTATCATAGGTCAGTTCACCTATTATGAATACAGTATTAACACATTTCAGTTGACCTAATATGAATATTGTATTATTATATTACCTTGCTGTCCACTGCAGTGATGACCTCCTTGACCTGGTATAGAGCATCACTCAGGTCCTCATGGTCTTCCTCATTCTCTGTGGGGAGGGGATGGTCAAAGTACACACACACACACACACACACACACACACACACACACACACACACACACACACACACACACACACACACACACACACACACACACACACACCCGCACACACACACACACACACACACACACACAAGAATGAAAGAAAGAGACAAACAAGGTTAGCTTCATTCTAGATGAAAATCCACCATGTGGTCAGTATAATATACAGTCTCCTCCTCCTCATCCTCCTCCTCCTCCTCTCTTCATTCTAGACGAAGCCCCACCATATGGTCAGTATAACATACAGTCTCCTCCTCCTCCTCCTCCTCCTCCTCCTCCTCCTCCTCCTCCTCCTCCTCTCTTCATTCTGGATGAAGCTCCACCATATGTTCTGTATAACAGACAGACAGTCTCCTCCTCCTCTTCCTCTTCCTCCTCCTCTCATCATTCTAGATGAAGCTCCACCATGTGGTCAGTATAACAGACAGTCTCCTCCTCCTCCTCCTCCTCCTCCTCCTCTCTTCATTCTAGATGAAGCTCCACCATGTGGTCAGTATAACAGACAGTCTCCTCCTCCTCCTCCTCCTCCTCCTCCTCCTCTCTTCATTCTAGATGAAGCTCCACCATGTGGTCAGTATAACAGACCGTCTCCTCCTCCTCCTCCTCCTCTCTTCATTCTAGATGAAGCTCCACCATGTGGTCAGTATAACAGACAGACAGTCTACTCCTCCTCCTCCTCCTCCTCCTCCTCTCTTCATTCTGGATGAAGCTCCACCATGTGGTCAGTATAACAGACCGTCTCCTCCTCCTCCTCCTCCTCTCTTCATTCTAGATGAAGCTCCACCATGTGGTCAGTATAACAGACAGACAGTCTACTCCTCCTCCTCCTCCTCCTCCTCCTCTCTTCATTCTAGATGAAGCTCCACCATGTGGTCAGTATAACAGACCGTCTCCTCCTCCTCCTCCTCCTCTCTTCATTCTAGATGAAGCTCCACCATATGGTCAGTATAACAGACCGTCTCCTCCTCCTCCTCCTCCTCCTCCTCCTCCTCCTCCTCCTCTCTTCATTCTAGATGAAGCTCCACCATGTGGTCAGTATAACAGACCGTCTCCTCCTCCTCCTCCTCCTCTCTTCATTCTAGATGAAGCTCCACCATGTGGTCAGTATAACAGACCGTCTCCTCCTCCTCCTCCTCCTCCTCCTCCTCATTCTAGATGAAGCTCCACTGTGTGGTCAGTATAACAGACAGTCTCCTCCTCCTCCTCCTCTCTTCATTCTAGATGAAGCTCCACCATGTGGTCAGTATAACAGACCGTCTCCTCCTCCTCCTCCTCCTCCTCCTCCTCCTCCTCCTCCTCCTCCTCCTCCTCCTCTCTTCATTCTGGATGAAGCTCCACCATGTGGTCAGTATAACAGACAGTCTCCTCCTCCTCCTCCTCCTCCTCTCTTCATTCAAACTGGCAGGAGAACTCCTCTAAAAGCACCGCTAAGAAGGACTGAGTCCCAAATAGCACCCTATTCCAAATATATAGTGCACTACATTTCACCAGGGCCAGGTATTCACACCCCTTGCCTTATTCCACATTTTATTATATATCTTGAATTTAAAAAATTATTAACTTAGATTTTCTTTGTCACTGGCCTACACACAGTACCCCATAATGTCACTGGCCTACACACAGTACCCCATAATGTCACTGGCCTACACACAGTACCCCATAATGTCATTGGCCTACACACAATACCCCATAATGTCACTGGCCTACATACAATACCCCATAATGTCACTGGCCTACATACAATACCCCATAATGTCACTGGCCTACATACAATACCCCATAATGTCACTGGCCTACATACAATACCCCATAATGTCACTGGCCTACACACAATACCCCATAATGTCACTGGCCTACACACAGTACCCCATAATGTCACTGGCCTAAACACAGTACCCCGTAATGTCACTGGCCTACACACAGTACCCCGTAATGTCACTGGCCTACACACAATACCCCATAATGTCACTGGCCTACACACAATACCCCATAATGTCACTGGCCTACACACAATACCCCATAATGTCACTGGCCTACACACAATACCCCATAATGTCACAATACCCCATAATGTCACTGGCCTACACACAGTACCCCATAACAATCACGGTGTGCAACGCTCATAGAGACTTACCCAGAAAGACTCCCAGCTCTTAGAGACTTACCCAGAAAGACTCCCAGCTCTTAGAGACTTACCCAGAAAGACTCCCAGCTCTTAGAGACTTACCCAGAAAGACTCCCAGCTCTTAGAGACTTAGCCAGAAAGACTCCCAGCTCTTAGAGACTTAGCCAGAAAGACTCCCAGCTCTTAGAGACTTAGCCAGAAAGACCCAGCTGATTTATATATGTACTTCACAGCCCTGTCTCGGAGCTCTACGGACAATTCCTTCAACCTTTCTACTCTGATATGCACTTTCGACTGTGGGACCTTATATAGACAGGATTGTGCCTTTCCAAGTCATGTCACATCAATAGAATTTACCACAGGTAGAGTCCAATCAAGTTGTAGAAACATCTCACGGATGATCAATGGAAACAGGATGTAAGTAAATTATTTCTGTTTTAAAATTGTTAAATACATTTTCAAACATTTCTAAAACCTGTTATTGCATTTTCATAATGGGGTATTGTGTGTAGATTGATGAGGAACAAATATATATTTTAGAATTTATTATTATAAATGTTTTTTACCTTTATTTAACTAGGCAAGTCAGTTAAGAACAAATTCTTATTTTCCCCTGTTCAGGGGCAGAACAACAAATTTGTACCTTGTCAGCTCGGGGGTTTGAACTTGCAACCTTCTGGTTACTAGTCCAATGCTCTAACCACTAGGCTACCCTGCCGCCCCGAATAAGGCTGTAATGTAACAAAATGTGTGAGAGGACAATGTGAAGTCCTCAGTGATGTGGACACCGAGGAACTTGAAGCTCTTGACCCTCTCCACTGCGTCCTTGTGGATGGGGGTGGGGGTGAGAGGGGTGCACCCACCCCTGTTCCCTGCACTCCACCATCCGCTCCTTGGTCTTGCTGACGTTGAGAGAGAGGTTGTTGTCATGGCACCACACTGCCAGGGTTCTGACCTCCTCCCTGTTGTCCACGACCAGCTCCTTGGTCTTGTTGACGTTGAGAGAGAGGTTGTTTTGTGTACAGAGACTACCTCATCTGTCCAGCAGAGGGCAGTGCAGAGCTGGGGGCAGTGTGTGTGTGTGTGTGTGTGTGTGTGTTCGTGTGTGTGTGTGTGTGTGTGTGTGTACAGAGACTACCTCATCTGTCCAGCAGAGGGCAGGGCAGAGCTGGGGGCAGTGTGTGTGTGTGTGTGTGTGTGTGTGTGTGTGTGTGTGTGTGTGTGTGTGTGTGTGTGTGTGTGTGTGTGTATATATATAGAGACCACCTCATCTGTCCAGCAGAGGGCAGAACTGGGGGCAGCAGACAAACCTTTGGTGTGATGTAGTATCCTCTGCATCAGGACGGGGTACTTGGTGATCCTCTGGGTGACTAACAGAATGCACTCTGGGATACCTAGCCTCCGGACGATACTGCTACTCATCTTCTTCTTAAAAGTCACATAATAGGAAGACAGAATTGATTAGATGTAACAGTTAGATGGCTAGACACAGAGATGATATGTGATATTGGTTTAGCTGATGTCTAATGATAATGGATGCTGTAAATGAGTAGTGAACAGGTAAGTGCTTACCCTGATGAAGGCCTGGAAGCGTTTGTCTTTGGAGTGCAGCTCCTTGTAGATGTTTACGGCCTCGTTGTGGCGGCTGCAGAACTTCCCGTAAACTCTCTTCATTATCGCTGCTTTGGTCCCTGAGAACTGAAAAAACAGCAACAGGCATGAAATGTGTTACCTTTCCCAAGTTTCTGTGTTGTGGGTTTGTATGTGTGTGTTTCAGGAAAGGGCTTCCTTGGATTCCAAGCAGCTGATTGGTCGGCCCCATTGCTAATTGGCGCTCTGACCCCGCCCTCTCGTCAGGGGATACAGTTGTCTTCAATTACCGACTCTTTCTGCAGCTTTAAAAGCCAGTGTTCCTTTGTTAGGAAAAGAGAGCTTCTTCGTATGTGCTGTGTTGGTTGTAGGGTTGGTATAAGTTGTGTGTGCTGTGTTGTGTGTGCTGTGTTGTGTGTGCTGTGTTGTGTTGTAGGGTTGGTATAAGTTGTATGTGTTGTGTTGTGGGGTTGGTATAAGTTGTATGTGCTGTGTTGGTTGTAGGGTTGGTATAAGTTGTATGTGCTGTGTTGGTTGTAGGGTTGGTATAAGTTGTATGTGCTGTGTTGGTTGTAGGGTTGGTATAAGTTGTATGTGCTGTGTTGGTTGTAGGGTTGGTATAAGTTGTGTGGTTGTAGGGTATAAGTTGTTGTAAAGTATTTTGTAGCGCTCCTGCAGAGGTATGCTGCCGTAGGACCTCATGTTTTTTGGTTTGTTTAAATTGTTAACTTTACGTTAGTAATTATTCTGTTTTTGTTCCCGGGGGGGGAGGCACGTTGGGAGTGTTTAGGCAAGAGGCCTGCGGGCATACTTATACCCGTAGTATGTATTCTGTCTATGCACACTAGGTAAGACCTGGGCGGACCCATCCCTGTATGGTGGTGCTAAAATAGGTAAGGTAGGAGGGGGGGCTTTAACGTTCACTTTGCTTTGGTCCAGATCCTTTCCCCCAAATTACCGTGTGAAGGAAATACATTCCGTGTCAACGGTAATGTTCTCTGTCATCCCTACCTCCACCTACAGTCCCATACCCCTCTACCGCCACCTACAGTCACATACCTCTCTACCGCCACCTACAGTCACATACCTCTCTACCGCCACCTACAGTCACATACCTCTCTACCTCCACCTACAGTCACATACCTCTCTACCGCCACCTACAGTCACATACCTCTCTACCGCCACAGGGAGTTAAGTGTAGGAGGGTTTTTGCGTTCCCTCCTCCAAGAGGCGTGAGTAACAATATGAATCTACAACTAAATGGAATACATCTATTTAGGTCATTATTATTGGTGTCTGGTATGTTTTGTTTAAAACATAAAGGTGGAAGGTGTCAGACTGAGTATGTGGATACAACATGCTCTCCTTCCAGGACCTCCAACTGTCTCTATGATGTGGTGTAGAGAGACAACATGATCTCCCTCCAGGACCTCCTCAACTGTCTATGATCTGGTGTATAGAGACAACATGCCCTCCTTCCAGGACCTCCTCAACTGTCTCTATGATGTGGTGTAGAGACAACATGATTTCCCTCCAGGACCTCCAACTGTCTCTATGATGTGGTGTGGAGACAACATGCTCTCCTTCCAGGACCTCCTCAACTGTCTCTATGATCTGGTGTAGAGAGACAACATGCTCTCCTACCAGGACCTCCTCAACTGTCTCTATGATGTGGTGTAGAGAGACACCAGGTGCTCCTCAACTGTTTCTGTGGTGTGTGGGGGGAGGAGGATGTTCTGTTTTGTGGTTTTCTGTTTTGTGGTGTTCTGTAGTGTGGTGGGGTGTTCTGTAGTGGGGGCTCTCTCCCTCCTCTAACCTGTGTCTCCAGGATGTCTCCTATCTTGTTGATGATGAATCCTCCGTCCTCCCCCTCCTGCTGGCTCTCTCTCTTCCTCTCCAGGAGACATGTCAGGAAGGAGGTGTGGAGGTCCAGGAGCTCCCCCAGGGCAGGGAACAGCCTGTCTAGCGTCTGAGGCTCCAGCTGCAGCTCCTTCACTAGACCCTTACTGTACACCTCCATCATGATCAGCAGGGTCCTCACGTGGTGCATCTCTGTCTGCATCAACTCTGTAGGAGGAGATACAGGGAGGGGTTAAGGTTAGGAGGGGGATAAACTTGGGGAGATCAGGGTATGTCCAGCTCTAGATAGAGGGGTAGTAGTGCGCTGTAACTCTAGATAGAGGGGTAGTAGTACCTGGTATAAATCAAGGTAGGGTACAGTAGCAGTGGTAGGTAGTGTAGCAGTGGTAGGTACCGTAGATGACTTCCTGTCTCTTGATGACATCCTTATTCAGATGTTTGAGGAAGTTGCTGTCCATAACGTTGCTCCAGGAGTCTGCTTCCAGCTCTTTCAGGTCTTCCTCAAACTCCCCCATCAGCTGACTGTCAATCATCTCTGTGCCTAGATTATGAAACACAACACTCAGATAGCATTCACAGGTATTTATCTAGACATTATCGTAGACACTATAATCCAGACACATTTACGGGAGCAATTAGGATTAAGTGCCTCGCTCAGCTCGGGTATTCAAACCAGCGACCTTTCGGTTACTGACACAACACTAACCTCTAGGCTACCTGACGCTTTACCTTTACTGGGGTCTTGGGGCAACGTGTGTTTACTGGGGTCTTGGGGCAACATGTGTTTACTGGGGTCTGGGGGCAACGTGTGTTTACTGGGGTCTGGGGGCAACGTGTGTTTACTGGGGGCAACGTGTGTTTACTGGGGGCAACGTGTGTTTACTGGGGTCTACGTGTGTTTGCTGGGGGTAAAGTATGTGTTTACTATGTGGTGATGGCGTCTGTGTGATGGTGACTGTGTGATGGTGACTGACTGTGATGGTGTGATGGTGACGGTGATAGTTTTCTGGTCTATAGTAGTGTTCTGGCCTGGTCTATAGTAGTGTTCTGGCCTGGTCTATAGTAGTGTTCTGGCCTGGACTATAGTAGTGTTCTGGCCTGGACTATAGTAGTGGTCTGGTCTATAGTAGTGGTCTGGTCTATAGTAGTGGTCTGGTCTATAGTAGTGGTCTGGTCTATAGTAGTGGTCTGGTCTATAGTAGTGGTCTGGTCTATAGTAGGGAACTAAACAGGAAATAGGGTGCCATTTGAGATGTATTTAAAGACACAAAGCATGTTAGTCATTCTATCCATAGCTGTTGAGAGAGATTAGTAACCTACGAACCTTCGTCTGTGAGTGACTCTGTAGATTCATTGACCAGGTTGGTCTTGCACAGAGAGTCAGTAGAATGGGACAGGTACCGCAGACCCTTGATAGGCATGTCATCAAACACCTGGTGACTGGAGAGAGGAAACAGAGAGAGGACATAGAGAGAGAGAGAGAGAGAGAGAGAGAGAGAGAGGACATAGAGAGAGAGAGGACATAGAGAGAGAGAGGACATAGAGAGAGAGAGGACATAGAGAGAGAGAGGACATAGAGAGAGAGAGGACATAGAGAGAGAGAGGACATAGAGAGAGAGAGAGGACATAGAGAGAGAGGACAGAGAGTCAGTAGAATGGGACAGGTACCGCAGACCCTTGATAGGCATGTCATCAAACACCTGGGAGCTCATTTATTAATATTAGAAGCTATTCTAAAAAATACTACTATTGTAAACTCCAAATAACTTCACAGATCTTCATTGTAAAGGGTTTAAACACTGTTTCCCATGCTTTTTCAATTAATCACAAACAATTAATGAACATGCACCTGTGGAACGGTCGTTAAGACACTAACAGCTTACAGATGGTAGGCAATTAAGGTCACAGTTATGAAAACTTAGGACACTAAGGAGGCCTTTCTACTGACTCTGAAAAACACCAATAGAAAGTTGCCTGGGGTCCCTGCTCATCTGCATGAACATGCCTTAGGCATGCTGCAAGGAGGCATGAGGACTGCAGATGTGGCCAGGGCAATAAATTGTAAGGTCCGCACTGTGACGCACCTAATACGACGCTACAGGGAGACAGGACGGACAGATGATCGTCCTTGCAGTGGCAGGTCACGTTTAACAACACCTGTACAGGATTGGTACATCCAAACATCACACATGCGGGACAGGTACAGGATGGCAACAACAACTGCCCGAGTTACACCAGGAATGTATAATCTCTCCAACAGTGCTCAGACTGTCCGCAATAGGCAAAGAAAGGCTGGACTGAGGGATTGTAGGATTGTTGTAAGTCAGGTCCTCACCAGACATCACCGGCAACAACGTCGCCTATGGGCACAAACCCAACATCGCTGGACCAGACAGGACTGGCAAAAAAGTGCTCTTCACGGACGAGTCACTGTTTTGTCTCACCAGGGGTGATGGTCGGATAAGTGTTTATCGATGACAGAATTGAGTGCCGGGGCGGTAGTCATTTAGTTCAGTTATCTTTGCCTTTGTGGGTACAGGAACAAATGGTAGCCATCTTGAAGCATGTAGGGACAATAGACTGGGATAGGGAGCGATTGAAAATGTCTGTAAACGCCCCGTAAACACAGCCACACATGCTCTGAGGACGCGGCTAGGGATGCCGTCTGGGACAGCAGCCTTGTGAGGGTTAACACATTTAAATGTTTTACTCACGTCAGCCATGGAGAAGGAAAGGGGGTGGGGGAAGCAGTCCTTGTTAGCGGACCGGGATTGTGGCACTGTATTATCCTCAAAGCGGGCAAATAAGTTTAGTTTGTCTTGAAGCGTGATGTCGGTTTCCATGACGTAGCTGGTTTTCTTTTTGTAGTCCGTGATTTCCTGTAGACCCTGCCACATGCTTCTCGTGTCTGAGCCATTGAATTGTGAATCCACCTTGTTGCTGTACTGGCATTTCGCTTGTTTGATTGCCTTGCGGAGGGAGTACCTACACTGTTTATATTCAGTCATATTTCCAGACCTCTTTCCATGGTTAAATAAGGTGGATCACGCTTTCAGTTTTGTGCGAATGCCGCCTTCCATCCACGGTTTCTGGTTAGAGTTTTAATAGTCACAGTGGGTACAACATCTCCAATGCACTTCTTTATAAATGTCAGCATATAGGTCGATGTTGTTCTCTGCGGCTGAGCGGAAAATATTCCAGTCCGCGTGATCAAAACAATCTTGAAGCGTGGCTTCCGATGGGTCTGACCAATGTTGAATGGTTCTCGTCACTGGTACACCCTGTTTGAGTTTCTGCCTATAGGACGATAGGAGCAAGATGGCGTCGTGGTCGGTTTTGCTGAAGGGAGGGCGGGGGAGGGCTTTGTAAGCATCGCAGAAGTTTTGCCCTTGCATGTAGCATAATCAATATGTTGGAAGAATTTAGGTAGACTTGTTCTCAAATTTGCTTTGTTAAAATCCCCAGCTACAATAAATGCATCCTCAGAATATATATATGGTTTCCAGTTTACATAGTCCAGTGAAGTTCCGTGATGTCCGCCTTGCTCTCTGCTTGAGGGGGAATCTACACAGCTGTGACCTAACTGAAGAGAATTCTCTTGGTAGGTAAAATGGCCGGCATTTGATTGTAAGGAATTTGGGTGAGCAGAAGGACTTGAGTTCCTGAATGTTGTTATGATTACACAATGAGTCGTTAATCATAAAGAATACACCCAAACCCTTCTTCTTGCCAGACAGGTGTTCATCTCTATCGGCGCGATGCATGGAGAAGCCCTGTGGCTGAACCGATTCCAACAACATATGTTTCCGTGAAGCATAGAACGTTACAATCCCTGATGTCTATCTTAACATTTATGAATATTTGAACATCTTGGCCATGTTCTGTTATAACCTACACCTGGCACAGCCAGAAGAGGACTGGCCACCCCTCATAGCCTGGTTCCTCTCTAGGTTTCTTCCTAGGTTTAGGCCTTTCTAGGGAGTTTTTCCTAGCCACCGTGCTTCTACACCTGCATTGCTTGCTGTTTGGGGTTTTAGGCTGGGTTTCTGTACAGCACTTTGAGATATCAGCTGATGTACGAAGGGCTATATAAATACATTTGATTTGATTTGATAAATACTAATTGTTCTCAGCATCAGTGCTCGTCCATGACTTTGGCTATTTGCATTTCAAAACACCCCTAATGAACCATATATGGTCAAAATCAGCCGTTTAAATCTGGTGGGAATATACAACGCCGTACCATGAAATACAACGGCACAACCAAAAAAAGGCTAAGAAAACCACTTTGCCCAGACTGAAGTAGAGGTGCCAGTGTCAGAGACGGAGGCTCAGACTGAAGTAGAGGTGCCAGTGTCAGAGACGGAGGCTCAGTAAAAATAAATCACGGCTACAAAGAGAGGACCATTAGGAAACAAGTATGTCTGCAATTTAGGGTTGGGTTAGGTTAGGGTCAGGGTTAGGGTCAGGGTTGGGTTAGGGTCATAGTCAGGTTAGGTTTGGGTCAGGGTTAGAGTCAGGGTTAGGTTAGGGTTAGGGTTGGGTTAGTCAGGGTTAGGGTTGGGTTAGAGTCAGGGTTAGGGTTGGATTAGGATTGGGTTAGGGTTGGATTAGGATTGGGTTAGGGTTGGGTTAGAGTCAGGGTTAGGGTTGGGTTGGAGTTAGGGTTGGGTTAGAGTCACGGTTAGGAACAGGGTCAGTGTCAGATTTAAGGTTTGTGTCAGGGTTAGGTTAGGGTCAGGGTTAGGGTTGGGTTAGTCAGGGTTAGGGTTGGGTTAGAGTCAGGGTTGGGTTGGAGTTAGGGTTGGGTTAGGGTTGGGTTGGGTTAGGGTTGGGTTAGAGTCAGGGTTAGGGTTGGGTTGGAATTAGGGTTGGGTTAGAGTCAGATTTAAGGTTTGTGTCAGGATTAGGGACAGGGTCAGGGTTATGGTTAGGAACAGGGTCAGGGTTTGAGTCAGGGTTATGGTTAAGAACAGGGTCAGGGTTTGAGTCAGGGTTATGGTTAGGAACAGGTTCAGGGTCAGAGTCAGGGTTATGGTTAGGAACAGGGTCAGGGTTTGAGTCAGGGTTATGTTAGGAACAGGGTCAGGGTTTGAGTCGGGTTTATGGTTAGGAACAGGGTCAGGGTTTGAGTCAAGGTTGTGGTTAGGAACAGGGTCAGGGTCAGGGTTAGGGTTATGTTTAAGGTTGGGGTTATGAACAGGGTCAGGGTTTGAGTCAGGGTTATGGTTAGGAACAGGGTCAGGGTCAGAGTCAGGGTTATGGTTAGGAACAGGGTCAGGGTTTGAGTCAGGGTTATGGTTAGGAACAGCGTCAGGGTTAGGGTTAGGAACAGGGTCAGGGTTTGAGTCAGGGTTATGGTTAGGAACAGGGTCAGGGTTAGGGTTAGGAACAGGGTCAGTGTTTGAGTCAGGGTTATGGTTAGGAACAGGGTCAGGGTTATGGTTAGGAACAGGGTCAGGGTTTGAGTCAGGGTTATGGTTAGGAACAGGGTCAGGGTCAGAGTTAGGATTATGGTTAGGGTTAGGTTTCGGTTTAAGAACAGGCTCAGGGTTATGGTTAGGGATAGGGTTAGGGTTGCTCACCCAGCGATGTTGGATATGGAGATGCTCTTTGACAGGTTGGAGCCGTGGAAGGGTATGATGGAGGTATGTCTTCGGGAGGGAACAACCAATGAGGAGTGGTCTTCTGGAGACAAGATGGCTGACCAGGGTCGCTCCCTCGATGCACCCGCTGTGATGTCATAAGAGAGGGCCAGCGTTAACAGGGGAATGTGGTAGGATGGTATTGGGTTACGTCCCACATGGCACCCTAATCCTTACGTAGTGCACTAATGTTGACATCCAGCCCCGTAGGACTCTATAGGGAACAGATACATGCAGCCCTGTAGGACTCTGTAGGGAACAGATACATCCAGCCCTGTCGGACTCTATAGGGAACAGATACATCCAGCCCTGTCGGACTCTATAGGGAACAGATACATCTAGCCCTGTAGGACTCTATAGGGAACAGATACATCTAGCCCTGTAGGACTCTATAGGGAACAGATACATCCAGCCCTGTAGGACTCTATAGGGAACAGAGACATCCAGCCCCGTAGGACTCTATAGGGAACAGAGACATCCAGCCCCGTAGGACTCTATAGGGAACAGATACATGCAGCCCCGTAGGACTCTGTAGGGAACAGATACATCCAGCCCTGTAGGACTCTATAGGGAACAGATACATGCAGCCCTGTAGGACTCTGTAGGGAACAGATACATCCAGCCCTGTCGGACTCTATAGGGAACAGATACATCCAGCCCTGTCGGACTCTATAGGGAACAGATACATCTAGCCCTGTAGGACTCTATAGGGAACAGATACATCTAGCCCTGTAGGACTCTATAGGGAACAGATAAATCCAGCCCTGTAGGACTCTATAGGGAACAGATACATCTAGCCCTGTAGGACTCTATAGGGAACAGATACATCTAGCCCCGTAGGACTCTACAGGGAACAGAGACATCCAGCCCCGTAGGACTCTATAGGGAAGAGATACATCCAGCCCTGTAGGACTCTATAGGGAACAGATACATCTAGCCCCGTAGGACTCTACAGGGAACAGATACATCCAGCCCTGTAGGACTCTATAGGGAACAGATACATCCAACAGATACATGCAGCCCCGTAGGACTCTATAGGGAACAGATACATCCAGCCCTGTCGGGGCGGCAGGGTAGCCTAGTGGTTAGAGCGTTGGACTAGTAACCGGAAGGTTGTGAGTTCAAACCCACGAGCTGACAAGGTTTCAAATCTGTCGTTCTGCCCCTGAAAAGGCACTTAACCCACTGTTCCCAGGCCGTCATTGAAAATAAGAATTTGTTCTTAACTGACTTGCCTGGTTAAATAAAGGTCAAATAAAATAAAAAATACATTCAGCCCCGTTGGACTCTATAGGGAACAGATACATCCAGCCCTGTAGGACTCTATAGGGAACAGATACATCCAGCCCTGTAGGACTCTATAGGGAACAGATACATCCAGCCCTGTAGGACTCTATAGGGAACAGATACATCCAGCCCTGTAGAACTCTATAGGGAACAGATACATGCAGCCCTGTAGGACTCTATAGGGAACAGATACATCCAGCCCTGTAGGACTCTATAGGGAACAGATACATCCAGCCCTGTAGGACTCTATAGGGAACAGATACATCCAGCCCTGTAGGACTCTATAGGGAACAGATACATCCAGCCCTGTAGGACTCTACAGGGAACAGATACATCCAGCCCTGTAGGACTCTATAGGGAACAGATACATCCAGCCCTGTAGGACTCTATAGGGAACAGATACATCCAGCCCTGTAGGACTCTATAGGGAACAGATACATCCAGCCCTGTAGGACTCTATAGGGAACAGATACATCCAGCCCTGTAGGACTCTATAGGGAACAGATACATGCAGCCCTGTAGGACTCTATAGGGAACAGATACATGCAGCCCTGTAGGATTCTATAGGGAACAGATACATCCAGCCAGCCCCGTAGGACTCTGTAGGGAACAGATACATCCAGCCAGCCCCGTAGGACTCTTTAGGGAACATATACATGCAGCCCTGTAGGACTCTATAGGGAACAGATACATCCAGCCCTGTAGGACTCTATAGGGAACAGATACATCCAGCCCTGTCGGACTCTATAGGGAACAGATACATCCAGCCCTGTAGGACTCTATAGGGAACAGATACATGCAGCCATGTAGGACTCTATAGGGAACAGATACATGCAGCCCTGTAGGACTCTATAGGGAACAGATACATGCAGCCCTGTAGGACTCTATAGGGAACAGATACATCCAGCCCTGTAGGACTCTATAGGGAACAGATACATCCAGTCCTGTAGGACTCTATAGGGAACAGATACATCCAGCCCTGTAGGACTCTATAGGGAACAGATACATCCAGCCCTGTAGGACTCTATAGGGAACAGATACATCCAGCCCTGTAGGACTCTATAGGGAACAAATACATCCAGCCCTGTAGGACTCTATAGGGAACAGATACATGCAGCCCTGTAGGACTCTATAGGGAACAGATACATGCAGCCCTGTAGGATTCTATAGGGAACAGATACATCCAGCCAGCCCCGTAGGACTCTTTAGGGAACATATACATGCAGCCCTGTAGGACTCTATAGGGAACAGATACATCCAGCCCTGTAGGACTCTAAAGGGAACAGATACATCCAGCCCTGTCGGACTCTATAGGGAACAGATACATCCAGCCCTGTAGGACTCTATAGGGAACAGATACATGCAGCCCTGTAGGACTCTATAGGGAACAGATACATGCAGCCCTGTAGGACTCTATAGGGAACAGATACATCCAGCCCTGTAGGACTCTATAGGGAACAGATACATCCAGCCCTGTAGGACTCTATAGGGAACAGATACATCCAGCCCTGTAGGACTCTATAGGGAACAGATACATGCAGCCCTGTAGGACTCTATAGGGAACAGATACATGCAGCCCTGTAGGACTCTACAGGGAACAGATACATGCAGCCCTGTAGGACTCTACAGGGAACAGATACATCCAGCCAGCCCCGTAGGACTCTTTAGGGAACATATACATGCAGCCCTGTAGGACTCTATAGGGAACAGATACATCCAGCCCTGTAGGACTCTATAGGGAACAGATACATCCAGCCCTGTCGGACTCTATAGGGAACAGATACATCCAGCCCTGTAGGACTCTATAGGGAACAGATACATGCAGCCCTGTAGGACTCTATAGGGAACAGATACATGCAGCCCTGTAGGACTCTATAGGGAACAGATACATCCAGCCCTGTTGGACTCTATAGGGAACAGATACATGCAGCCCTGTAGGATTCTATAGGGAACAGATACATGCAGCCCTGTAGGACTCTATAGGAAACAAATACATCCAGCCCTGTAGGACTCTATAGGGAACAGATACATCCAGCCCTGTACGACTCTATAGGGAACAGATACATGCAGCCCTGTAGGACTCTATAGGGAACAGATACATCCAGCCCTGTTGGACTCTATAGGGAACAGATACATGCAGCCCTGTAGGACTCTATAGGGAACAGATACATGCAGCCCTGTAGGACTCTATAGGGAACAGATACATGCAGCCCTGTAGGACTCTATAGGGAACAGATACATCCATGCAGCCCTGTAGGACTCTATAGGGAACAGATACATCCAGCCCTGTTGGACTCTATAGGGAACAGATACATGCAGCCCTGTAGAACTCTATAGGGAACAGATACATCCAGCCCTGTCGGACTCTATAGGGAACAGATACATCCAGCCCTGTAGGACTCTATAGGGAACAGATACATCCAGCCCTGTTGGACTCTATAGGGAACAGATACATGCAGCCCTGTAGAACTCTATAGGGATCAGATACATCCAGCCCTGTCGGACTCTATAGGGAACAGATACATCCAGCCCTGTAGGACTCTATAGGGAACAGATACATCCAGCCCTGTAGGACTCTATTGGGAACAGATACATGCAGAATTTGATTGTATTCTAACTGGTACCAACAGATCTGGGACCAGGACAGGACTGTGGTGACTCTGGTTAACACCAACAAATCTGGGACCAGGACAGGACTGTGGTGACTCTGGTTAACACCAACAGATCTGGGACCAGGACAGGACTGTGGTGACTCTGGTTAACACCAACAGATCTGGGACCAGGACAGGGCTGTGGTGACTCTGGTTAACACCAACAGATCTGGGACCAGGACAGGGCTGTGGTGGCTCTGGTTAACACCAACAAATCTGGGACCAGGACAGGACTGTGGTGACTCTGGTTAACACCAACAGATCTGGGACCAGGACAGGACTGTGGTGACTCTGGTTAACACCAACAGATCTGGGACCAGGACAGGGCTGTGGTGACTCTGGTTAACACCAACAGATCTGGGACCAGGACATGGCTGTGGTGACTCTGGTTAACACCAACAGATCTGGGACCAGGACAGGGCTGTGGTGGCTCTGGTTAACATCAACAGATCTGGGACCAGGACATGGCTGTGGTGGCTCTGGTTAACACCAACAGTATGACTATTGAGTATATTTAAGATGGACTCACGGTTTAACCCTCGTTTTGGTCTCCGGGTGACAACAGGAATGGTGGCTGAATCTGGAACTGCAAACTGCTGTCTGGGCGTCTGGAGGGAAAACAATCCAGGACTTCAGTAGTGTAAATAAGTTCATGACCTTGATGTTCTGTAGGCTACTCATCCTATTGGCTGACAAAATGATCTAGTACATAAAAACATGATATCCTTGTAGGCTACTCATCCTATTGGCTGACAAAATGATCTAGTACATAAAAACATGATATCCTTGTAGGCTACTCATCCTATTGGCCGACAAAATGATCTAGTACATGAAAACATGATGTCCTTGTAGGCTACTCATCCTATTGGCTGACAAAATGATCTAGTACATGAAAACATGATGTCCTTGTAGGCTACTCATCCTATTGGCTGACAAAATGATCTAGTACATGAAAACATGATATCCTTGTAGGCTACTCATCCTATTGGCTGACAAAATGATCTAGTACATGAAAACTGTCCTTGTAGGCTACTCATTTTGTAGGCTGACAAAACGGTCTGAAAATAGTTTTAAATACAGTTTTTCCTTACCTTCATCTTCACCTTGGCACAGACAGGCAGGCTTTCTCTACAACTCTTATGAACATGTGCATTGCAATCTGAAAAATACAAAATAAAATGAAACTCTAAATCTTAAAGTAAGAACTTCAACAGAATAATCTTCCAGGGGAGTTATTTCACGTGTTATGAACTGTGACTGGGGAGTTAGACTGGTCAACAGAACCAGAGAGTTGGACTGGTCTACAGAACCAGAGAATTGGACTGGTCTACAGAACCAGAGAGTTGGACTGGTCTACAGAACCAATGAGTTGGACTGGTCTACAGAAGCAATGAGTTGGACTGGTCTACAGAACCAATGAGTTGGACTGGTCAACAGAACCAGAGAGTTGGACTGGTCTACAGAACCAGAGAGTTGGACTGGTCTACAGAACCAGAGAGTTGGACTGGTCAACAGAACCAGAGAGTTGGACTGGTCTACAGAACCAGAGAGTTGGACTGGTCTACAGAACCAGAGAGTTGGACTGGTCAACAGAACCAGAGAGTTGGACTGGTCAACAGAACCAGAGAGTTGGACTGGTCTACAGAACCAGAGAGTTGGACTGGTCTACAGAACCAATGAGTTGGACTGGTCTACAGAACCAATGAGTTGGACTGGTCTACAGAACCAATGAGTTGGACTGGTCTACAGAACCAATGAGTTGGACTGGTCTACAGAACCAGAGAGATGGACTGGTCAACAGAACCAGAGAGTTGGAGTGGTCTACAGAACCAGAGAAGTGGACTGGTCAACAGAACCAGAGAGTTGGACTGGTCTACAGAACCAGAGTGTTGGACTGGTCAACAGAACCAGAGTGTTGGACTGGTCAACAGAACCAGAGAGTTGGACTGGTCTACAGAACCAGAGAGTTGGACTGGTCTACAGAACCAGAGAGTTGGACTGGTCTACAGAACCAGAGAGTTGGGACTGGTCTACAGAACCAGAGAGTTGGGACTGGTCTACAGAACCAGAGAGTTGGGACTGGTCTACAGAACCAGAGAGTTGGGACGGTCTACAGAACCAGAGAAGTGGACTGGTCAACAGAACCAGAGAGTTGGACTGGTCTACAGAACCAGATTGTTGGACTGGTCAACAGAACCAGAGTGTTGGACTGGTCAACAGAACCAGAGTGTTGGACTGGTCAACAGAACCAGAGAGTTGGACTGGTCAACAGAACCAGAGAGTTGGACTGGTCTACAGAACCAGAGAGTTGGACTGGTCTACAGAACCAGAGAGTTGGACTGGTCTACAGAACCAGAGAGTTGGGACTGGTCTACAGAACCAGAGAGTTGGGACTGGTCTACAGAACCAGAGAGTTGGGACTGGTCTACAGAACCAGAGAGTTGGGACTGGTTTACAGAACCAGAGAGTTGGACTGGTCTACAAAACCAGAGAATTGGGACTGGTCTACAAAACCAGAGAATTGGACTGGTCTACAGAACCAGAGAAGTGGACTGGTCTACAGAGTTGGACCGGTCTACAGAACCAGAGAGTTGGACTGGTCTACAGAACCAGAGAGTTGGGACTGGTCTACAGAACCAGAGAGTTGGGACTGGTCTACAGAACCAGAGAGTTGGGACTGGTTTACAGAACCAGAGAGTTGGACTGGTCTACAAAACCAGAGAATTGGGACTGGTCTACAAAACCAGAGAATTGGACTGGTCTACAGAACCAGAGAAGTGGACTGGTCTACAGAGTTGGACTGGTCTACAGAACCAGAGAGTTGGACTGGTCTACAAAACCAGAGAAGTGGACTGGTCTACAGAGTTGGACTGGTCTACAGAACCAGAGAGTTGGACTGGTCTACAGAACCAGAGAGTTGGACTGGTCTACAGAACCAGAGAGTTGGACTGGTCTACAGAACCAGGGAGTTGGACTGGTCTACAGAACTAGAGAGTTGGCGTATGTCCAGAATGGCACCATAGTCCTTCAGGGATTCTTGAAAGTTGGGACAATCCTTGTTGGGAAACTTTATATTTATAGTCAATTTGTTTTTCTTTTGTTGTATTAATTCAGATTAAATTGCATTTAGTGGAATTTTATTTAGGGAAAGATTTGCTTTTGTAATTTTCTAAATATTTTCTATATTATAAATTTTCATATCGGCTCTATGCCCAGACATGCCCTTGTCTGGAGCAAATTATACAAATTTCAACTCTCCAATTATATATTTTTTATTCTATAAACAAGCAATAATATTTTTATAGTTTTAAAATAAATATGTTGTAGTTTCTTGTGAGAGCCCTCTCTGCCTTTTAAGAGAAATAGTCTTAAAATGTGATTCCTAAAAGATGTGCCTGGAGATATGGTGAACTCCGTCAGATTGGTCTTAAATTCTAAATGAATCAGGGATGAGCAGGGACAGCTATACCATAAGGACCCCTTCTGCATGTCCTCATTCTATGTAGTACAAGAAGACTACTCTACTAAGACTTCTCTACTTTTAATAGATGAAAACAAAAAATATTGAAATCACCATTGTCACAACAATGAACTGTCAACTCCATCTCCTTGATAGAATATTCATTTTGGTTTAAATATGTTTATTTTGATTAGTTTTTAGTCATAAAGCAACTGAAGAAAAACTAAATTGTTACCTTGTATACCACTTCAATTCCATAAATCAAACTCATTCAGATTGTTGTCTAACGTCAACTCCGTAAGTCATCCACATACATAGACACTCTGTCTTTACTCAAAGTCAGTGGCATTCAGTTAGTAAAGGTTGAAAAAAGCAAGGGGCCTAAACAGCTACTCTGGGGAATTCCTGATTCTACCTGCAAGGGGCCTAAACAGCTGCCCTGGGGAATTCCTGATTCTACCTGGATTATGTTTGAGAGGCTTCCATTAACAGTATGATGGCCTAGAGATAGAAGCTATTTCAGTCTCAGCTTTGATGCACCTGTACTGGGCTCGCTTTCTGGATGGTAGTGGTGTGAACAGGCAGTGGCTCGGGTGGTTATTGTCCTTGATGATCTTTATGGCCTTCCTGTGACATCGGGTGATGTAGGTGTCCTGGAGGGCAGGTAGTTTGTCCCCGATGATGCGTTGTGCAGACCGCACTACCCTCTGGAGAGTCTTGCGGTTGTGGGCGGTGCAGTTGCCGTTCCGGGCGGTGATACAGCCCGAAAGGATGCTCTCGATTGTGTATGTGTAAAAGTTTGTGAGGGTTTTAGGTGACAAGCCACATTTCTTCAGCCTCCTGAGGTTGAAGAGGCGTTGTTGCACCTTCTTCACCACACTGTCTGTTTGGATGGACCATTTCAGATTGTCAGTGATGTGTACGCAGAGGAACTTAAAATGTGTACGCAGAGGAACTCCGTCAGCCACGGAGAAAGAGATTCCACAGTCCTTGGTAGCGGGCCACGTTGGTGGCACTGTATTATCCTCAAAGTGGATAAAGAAGGTGTTTAGTTTACCTGGAAGCAAGACGTCTGTGTTCGTGACGTGGCTGGTTTAACTTTTGCAGTCCGTGATTGTCTGCAGACAATCGTCTCGTGTCTGAGCCGTTGAATTGCGACTCCATTTTGTCGACATTTGGATGATTTGATTTCATTTTAACTTTTTATTTATTTTAACCTTTAACTAGGCAAGTCAGTTAAGATAAAATTCTTATTTACAATGACGGCCTACCCCGGCCAAACCCGGACGACGCTGGGCCAATTGTGCAAAGCCCTATGGTATTATTCTCTGACACTATCCAGAACATATCCCAGTCCCTGTAATCAAAACAATCTTGAAACGTGGATTCCCGATTGGTCAGACTGGCGTTAAATAGTCCTTAGCATGGGTACTTCCTGTTTAAGTTCCTGCCTATAGGAATGGAGGAGCAAAATAGATACGTGTTCATATTGGAAAAAATAAGGGCGGGGGAGGGCCTTGTAAGCATTGCGGAAGTTAGAGTAGCAATGATCCAGTGGTTTTCCAGTGCGAGTGCTACAGTCGATATGCTGATAGAATTTAGGTAGCCTTGTTCTCAAATTTTGTTTGTTAAAATCCCCAGCTACAATTAATTCAGCCTCAGGATATATGGTTTCCAATATAGTCCATTGAAGTTCCTTGAGGGCCATTGTGGTATCGACTTGAGGGGGGATATATATGGCTGTGACAATAACAAAATATAATTATCTTGGGAGATAATATGGTCGGCATTTGATTATGAGGAATTCTAGGTCAGGTGAACAAAAATACTTGAATTCCTGTTGTTACAATTACACCATGAGTCATTAAACCCCCGCCCTTCTTCCCAAAGAGATGTTTATTACTGTCGGCGCGACGCACTGAGAAACCAGGTAGTTGTATCGTCTCCGACAGCATATCCCGAGAGAGCCATGGTTCCGTGAAACAGAGTATGTTACACTCCCTGATGTCTCTTTGGAAAGCAAACCTCGCCCTGATTTCATCGACCTTGTTATCTAGGGACTGGACATTGGAGAGTAATATACTCGGGAGTGGTGGGTGGTGTGCGCACCTCCGAAGTCTGACCAGAAGACTGATCTGTTTGCCTTTTCTCCGGCAGAGTTGTTTTGGATCAGCCTTTGGAATCAGTTCAATTGCCCCGAGTGGTGCGGACAAAGGATCCGCTTCGGGAAAGTCGTATTCCTGGTCGTAGTGTTGGTAAGTTGACATCGCTCTGATATCCAATAGTTCTTCCCGGCTGTATGTAATAAAACTTAAGATTGTCTGGGCTAACAATGTAAGAAATAATACATCAAAATAAAAATAAATACTGAAATGTTTCCTAAGGATTAGAAGCAAGGCAGCCCTCTCTGTCGGCGCCATCTTGAGCGATATGGTGTGTATCTACTAAACCTGCTAATAGTTGGTTTTGTTAGCGTTGTATTGACTGATGCTGTCTTACTGGTGCAGAGAAAGGCATCCTTAGTGTTGATGGTTTTGCTGCATTGGTGGCAGGAGGAGGATTGTGTCTGGGACGAGACCATGCTGAAGTGATGTCCGTTCAGCATACATCTCTCTCTGGCCTTCGCCTCTCTCCTCTCGTCTTTGTCTCGACTCTTCTCTCCATCCTTTTCCTGCAGGTGGAAGAAGGGGGATTAGGAGTAGAAACAGAATGAGGTCAGACAGTACAGCTACCCTCTCTCTCCGTTCCTCCTTTCCCTGCCTAGAAACAGAATGAGGTCAGACAGTACAGCTACCCTCTCCATCCGTTCCTCCTTTCCCTGCCCAGAAACAGAATGAGGTCAGACAGTACAGCTACCCTCTCTCTCAGTTCCTCCTTTCCCTGCCTAGAAACAGAATGAGGTCAGACAGTACAGCGACCCTCTTTCTCCGTTCCTCCTTTCCCTCCCTTGAAACAGTATGAGGTCAGACAGTACAGCTATCCTCTCTCTCCGTTCCTCCTTTCCCTGCCTAGAAACAGAATGAGGTCAGACAGTACAGCTACCCTCTCTCTCACTTCCTCCTTTCCCTGCCTAGAAACAGAATGAGGTCAGACAGTACAGCGACCCTCTCTCTCCGTTCCTCCTTTTCCTGCCTTGAAACAGAATGAGGTCAGACAGTACATCTACCCTCTCTCTCCGTTCCTCCTTTCCCTGCCTAGAAACAGAATGAGGTCAGACAGTACAGTGACCCTCTCTCTCCGTTCCTCCTTTCCCTGCCTAGAAACAGAATGAGGTCAGAGAGTACAGCTACCCTCTCGCTCCGTTCCTCCTTTCCCTGCCTAGAAAGGATCTGTATGGTAACTAGTCCTTATATAGACCACAGATGACCTCTACTGACCAGGATCTGTTACTCTGTATGGTTACTAGTCCTTATATAGACCACAGATGACCTCTACTGACCAGGATATGTTACTCTGCATGGTTACTAGTCCTTATATAGACCACAGATGACCTCTACTGACCAGGATCTGTATGGTAACTAGTCCTTATTTAGACCACGGATGACCTCTACTGACCAGGATCTGTTACTCTATGGTTACTAGTTTTTATATAGACCACAGATGACCTCTACTGACCAGGATCTGTTACTATGTATGGTAACTAGTCCTTATATAGACCACAGATGACCTCTACTGAACAGGATCTGATACTCTTTATGGTAACTAGTCCTTATACAGACCACAGATGACCTCTACTGACCAGGATCTGATACTCTGCATGGTAACTAGTCCTTATATAGACCACAGATGACCTCTACTGACCAGGATCTGATACTCTTTATGGTAACTAGTCCTTATATAGACCACAGATGACCTCTACTGACCAGGATCTGTATGGTTACTAGTCCTTATATAGACCACAGATGACCTATACTGACCAGGATCTGTTACTCTGTATGGTAACTAGTCCTCATATAGACCACAGATGACCTCTACTGACCAGGATCTGTATGGTTACTAGTCCTTATATAGACCACAGATGACCTCTACTGACCAGGATCTGTTACTCTGTATGGTTACAAGTCCTTATATAGACCACAGATGACCTCTACTGACCAGGATATGTTACTCTGCATGGTTACAAGTCCTTATGTAGACCACAGATGACCTATACTGACCAGGATCTGTTACTCTGTATGGTTTCTAGTCCCTTATATAGACCACAGATGACCTCTACTGACCAGGATCTGTATGGTTACTAGTCCTTATATAGACCACAGATGACCTCTACTGACCAGGATCTGTTACTCTGCATGGTTACTAGTCCTTATATAGACCACAGATGACCTCTACTAACCAGGTTCTGTATAGTTACTAGTCCTTATATAGACCACAGATGACCACTACTGACCAGGATCTGTTACTCTGTATGGTAACTAGTCCTTATATAGACCACATATGACCTCTACTGACCAGGATCTGTTACTCTATGGTTACTAGTCCTTATATAGACCACACATGGCCTCTACTGACCAGGATCTGTTACTCTGTATGGTAAATAGTCCTTATATAGACCAGAAATGACCTCTACTGACCAGGATCTGTTACTCTCTATGGTAACTAGTCCTCATATAGACCACAGATGACCTCTACTGACCAGGATCTGTATAGTTACTAGTCCTTATATAGACCACAGATGACCTCTACTGGCCAGGATATGTTACTCTCTATGGTTACTAGTCCTTATATAGACCACAGATGACCTCTACTGACCAGGATCTGATACTCTTCATGGTAACTAGTCCTTATATAATCCGACGTCTGCGTTGACTTTGCAGCGTTTACAATCATACGGCCTCTGCAGAAGTCAGGGCCATTAATACTTCCTGTGTTTCGCAGAGTATGCACAGAGCTGTTGTCAAGGAAGTTGTCGAGGAAGTGAATTTGTGTTTACACAAGACTTCCCGCCCTCCCACCTACCGTCGACCAATCACGTCAATGTGGAGTCATATGGAGCCCTCCACGTTGTTCCACAATTTGACAGGGTTACATCACACCCTCCCTACAGCGCCTCCCGACCACATGTTGGAATCTAGCTTACATCGCCTCTTCCCCTTTACGCTCACTTCCCCTTACATACAGGAAGTTGCACGCAGCTGAATAGCATAAAAACTCTCCAATACAGAATAACAACTTGGGCATCTCAACAACTTTTCTCAAAAAATCAAGGTCAAGCGTGTTTAAAACAATGACTTCCAGTAGCTGGTTCTCAAAACTAAGCACACAATACATGGGTTATCCTCTGACAAATCTGCTATTTAAACAATCTGAATAGAGGTAGAGGTCATCACACAATACATGGGTTATCCTCTGACAAATTAAGCAAACTGAATGAAACTCTCAATGTTGTCAATGCAGAGGCATTTTGATTGGTTAACACAAGATCAAAAATAGATAAACAGCTGAAAACAGGCTAAATGAACAGGATATATTTTACACCTATTGGAAATGGAGATGCTAACAGGACCAGAATCACACTGTTCATTCCTCCCAGACCTACCAAACCCACCTGTTTCCTACCAAACCCATCTGTATCCTACCAAACCCATCTGGTATCCTACCAAACCCATCTTGTATCCTACCAAACCCATCTGTATCCTACCAAACCCATCTGTATCCTACCAAACCCATCTGTATCCTACCAAACCCATCTGTATCCTACCAAACCCATCTGTATCCTTCCAAACCCATCTGTATCCTTCCAAACCCATCTGTATCCTACCAAACCCATTTGTATCCTTCCAAACCCATCTGTATCCTACCAAACCCATCTGTATCCCATCTGTATCCTTCCAAACCCATCTGTATCCTACCAAACCCATTTGTTTCCTACCAAGCCCATCTGTTTCCTACCAAACCCATCTGTTTCCTACCAAACCCATCTGTATCCTTCCAAACCCATCTGTATCCTACCAAACCCATCTGTATCCTTCCAAACCCATCTGTATCTTACCAAACCCATCTGTATCCTACTGTCCTCTACCCCTGTTCTCCTACTGTCCTCTACCCCTGTCCTCCTGCGGTACCTACCCCTGTCCTCAACCCCTGTCCTCTACCCCTGTCCTCCAAATGTATCTACCCCTGTCCTCTACCCCTGTCCTCCTACTGTATCTACCCCTGTCCTCTACCCCTGTCCTCCTACTGTATCTACCCCTGTCCTCCTACTGTCCACTACCCCTGTCCCCCTACTGTCCACTACCCCTGTCCCCCTACTGTCCACTACCCCTGTCCCCCTACTCTCCACTACCCCTGTCCTCCTACTGTCCATTACCCCTGTCCCCTACCCCTGTCCTCCTACTGTACCTACCCCTGTACCCTACCCCTGTCCTCTACCCCTGTCCTCCTACTGTACCTACCCATGTCCCCTACCCCTGTCCCCTACCCCTGTCTTCCTACTGTATCTACCCCTGTCCTCCTACTGTATCTACCCCTATCCTCTACCCCTGTCCTCCTACTGTATCTACCCCTGTCCCCTACCCCTGTACCCTACCCCTGTCCTCCTACTGTATCTACCCCTATCCTCTACCCCTGTCCTCCTACTGTATCTACCCCTGTCCTCCTACTGTACCTACCCCTATCCTCTACCCCTGTCCTCCTACTGTACCTACCTCTAGTCCTCGCCGACACTTTAACTTCATGGAGAGACCTTTGACATCAAAGAACCTTCGATACAACATCTCTGTTACTTTCAGTGACTGGGAGCCCCAGACAGGCTGATATCTAACCTTACAATGCTACAACCATCTAAACCACAGCCTCCACTGACTGAACACCACAGTACCACAGCACTTCACAACACTAGTTCCTATCAGAGTAGGGAGAGAGACAGTGAGAACCAGTAAGTGATGTAACAGTGTACAGGGGGTGACCAGTTCCTATCAGAGTAGGGAGAGAGACAGAGAGCACCAGGAAATGATGCAACAGTGTACAGGGGGTGCTGTTTCTAACTTAACCACCATCTCCAGTAGTAAGAGACAGGTATTCATAGAATATCATAGAACTCTAGCGGTCTGTCTTAGCTGCTGGTCGTCGCTGAGGTCTGTCTTAGCTGCTGGTCGTGGCTGAGGTCTGTCTTAGCTGCTGGTCGTGGCTGAGGTCTGTCTTAGCTGCTGGTCGTGGCTGAGGTCTGTCTTAGCTGCTGGTCGGGGCTGAGGTCTGTCTTAGCTGCTGGTCGGGGCTGAGGTCTGTCTTAGCTGCTGGTCGTCGCTGAGGTCTGTCTTAGCTGCTGGTCGTGGCTGAGGTCTGTCTTAGCTGCTGGTCGTGGCTGAGGTCTGTCTTAGCTGCTGGTCGGGGCTGAGGTCTGTCTTAGCTGCTGGTCGTGGCTGAGGTCTGTCTTAGCTGCTGGTCGTGGCTGAGGTCTGTCTTAGCTGCTGGTCGTGGCTGAGGTCTGTCATTAAAGCTGTTGGCCCTTTAAAGTGACTGGCTAGCTGCTGTGGTGACAGAGAGAGAGAGAGAGATGGAGTCCATAGACAGAGTGTCCTCTTCCTGTTCTACTTCTCTTACCGCTCAGCGCTGATGCTTCCGCTACTATTCTGTTTCTCTGGTATCTATCTCTCATCTCTGCAACACAACACAACACTGTAACATTAGCACAAACGTCATCAACTGAGTCAGATCAAATGAGGGTCATGTCACGGTGAAACGTGAAAACAGACCTCTTGGTGTAACACCACCGAAGCTCTTAATAATAATATATCAACGTGGTTAAAACAGACCTCTTGGTGTAACACCACCAAAGCTCTTAATAATAATATATCAATGTGGTTAAAACCCATAGCAAGGGGTCAATTTATCACCTTCACTAAAGTTTTTCAGAGTTGAAATGTTTAT
Organism: Oncorhynchus mykiss; assembly: GCF_057628025.1. Lineage (NCBI taxonomy): Eukaryota > Metazoa > Chordata > Actinopteri > Salmoniformes > Salmonidae > Oncorhynchus > Oncorhynchus mykiss. Next base: position 51,952,899 of record NC_143047.1, read on the forward strand.
TTGTGAAAACAGATTGGGGTTCCTCTGAAACACTAGTGCGTTCTGAACAGTGACTGTGACAATGGTAAGATGTCAAGTACAGATGTCGTATCTTTATTTGAGCCAGTTTCACACAGCAGCAAAATAATCCTGCAGCAACAGGAAATGTGAATTGTTATGTGGATTATGATTAATGGACATATTTTTGTAGGTGTTGATACATTTTTCATTAGGGAAAATCAAGTCTGAAATGGGAAATTACAAACTTTTTAAACCTACAATACACACAGGAAAAATCCAGCAACAACAGGATGATCAAATTAAGATATGACATCTGTATTTCAGCAGAGGACTGCAAACAGCTTGGGTTAATCCTGAGAATTAACCTTGTGATTAATAATGATGAGATTATTGGATGATAATGGTCACCCTGGTCTTCTTGTACATCTTGCTCGAGGTAGCCTATAATAGTAGTAGTAAACTCAGCAAAAAAAGAAACTTCCCTTTTTCAGGACCCTGTCTTTCAAAGATAATTAAAAATATATATATAATAATTCACAGATCTTCATTGTAAAGGGTTCAAACATTGTTTCCCATGCTTGTTCAATGAACCAAAAACAATTAATGAACATGCACCTGTGGAACGGTCCTATGTAAATGGTAGATTATCAGACACTCAACTAGGTCTGATTTCATTATTACTGAAACAGGATCCAAGTGGTAAATATAAAGATCCAGTTCATTAAAACAACTTGGAGGCCACTTGCACTTCAGTGCTGTGATGCAAAAACTCTAGCACATAGAATTAAAGCACATAGAATTAATTAGAATTAGAAATCCAATTAGAAATCCAGGGTTGAAAAACAAAGGAGTCACTGTACGCTGATGATTCATGTTTTCTGTAAAATCCACAACTTGGATCCCTCCACAGCCTCAACGAGGATCTAGATACTTTTTCTAACCTCTCCGGATTAAAAGTAGAGTGCATAAACTAACACTACCTAATATGAAAACAATTACACACAAAACATGATGGGAAACAGAGGGTTAATTACAAGTCGCTTAATTGGGGAAATGTAAACCAGGTGTTCTCGGTATATACAAATCCTGAAATAAATAAATGATCTCACTCCAATACATTTCCATAGAAAGTTAGAAAAAAACAGATCTTGCTACCATGGAAAGGTAAATGTCTATTATGTGGAAAAATCACCCTAATTAACTCTTTAGTCATATCCCAGTTTACCTTGATTAAACTCTTTAGTCATATCCCAATTTACCCTGCTTAACTCTTTAGTCATATCCCAGTTTACCCTGCTGAACTCTTTAGTCATATCCCAGTTTACCCTGCTTAACTCTTTAGTCATATCCCAGTTTACCCTGCTTAACTCTTTAGTCATATCCCAGTTTACCCTGCTGAACTCTTTAGTCATATCCCAGTTTACCCTGCTGAACTCTTTAGTCATATCCCAGTTTACCCTGCTTAACTCTTTAGTCATTTCCCAGTTTACCTTGATTAACTCTTTAGTCATTTCCCAGTTTACCTTGATTACCCAGTTTACCAGATTAGTAAGAATGTCCCCATGTTAAATAATGACCCTTTTCCCTTTATTCAGATTACAAATAACTGAGAGTGAGATGTTGTAAAGGAAATCATCTCCCAAATATCGTTATTTTTAAAACAAGCCTTGAAAAGGTGGAAACAATTTCAATTTAACCAGAAAAGGCAGAACAAATATTACAGGAAATATTACACTCAAATATACTAATTGATTTAAAAAATTGATTTAAAAGTTAGAATCTTCAAAAATGATATCAAAAATAGGACATGCAGCTAACAAAATCATATGGAAATGTCTGATCCCCAAAATACAACCAACTAATTGCAGCATTACCACAAAAATGGAAGAGGAAAGTGGAAGGGGGAAAAGTGAGGAACTTGTCTGTCGGCCCTGAATTAAAGACCATTTTTTTAAAGAAAATTGTGATGAATAAAAAGTATAACAGTTTCATTTATGGACCGAAACACTGACAGCTCTGCCATTTAACCTGCAAAATAGTTGGGGACAGATTTTTGACGTACCGATTCCATGGCACATGGTTTATGAACTGATATGCAAAACGATGCCGGATTCAAAACTGATTTTTTTATTTTTTATTATTACAATTCTTGCAACCAATAGAATTAGAATAACAGTGAAGACATCAAAACTAAATAACAAATGGAATCATAACAATAACAAGTGTTAAACAATTCAAAATGTAATTTCTATTTGAGATTCTTCAAATAGCCACCCTTTGCCTTGACAACAACTTTGCACACTCTTGGCATTCTCTCAACTGGTTTCATGAAGTGTTCACCTGAAATGCATTTCAATTAACAGGTGTGCCTTCTTAAAAGTGAATTTGTGAAATTTCTTTCTTTCTTAATGCATTTGAGCCAATTAGTTGTGTTGTGACAAGGTAAGGGTGGTATACAGAAGATAGCCATATTTGGTAAAAGTCCATATTATGTCAAGAACAGCTCAAATGAGCAAAGAGAAACAAAGTATTGATGGACTGTCAAGACATGAAGGTCAGTCAATATGGAACATTTCAAGAACTTTGAAAGTTTCTTCAAGTGCAGTCGCAAAAACCATCATGCACTATGATGAAACTGTCTCTCATGAGGACCGCCACAGGAAATGAAGACCCAGAGTTACCTCTGCTGCAGTGGATAAGTTCATTAGAGTTACTAGCCTCAGAATTTGCATCCCAAATAAATGCTTCACTGATTCAAGTAAGAGACACATCTCAACATCAACTGTTCAGAGGAAACCGTGTGAATCAAGCCTTTATGGTCGAATTGCTGCAAAGAAAGAACTACTAAAGGACACCAATAAAAAGAAGAGACTTGCTTTGGCCAAGAAACACGATCAATGGACATTAGACCGGTGGAAATGTGTCCTTTGGTCTGGAGTCCAAATTGAAGATTTTTGGTTCCAACCTCTGTGTCTTTGAGAGACGCAGAGTAGGTGAACGGATGATCTCCGCATGTATATTTCCCAAAGAGGTGTACAAAGAGGTGTTATGGTATGGTGATGCTTTACTGATGACACTGTCTTTGATTTATTGAGAATTTAAGACACACTTAACCATCATGGCTACCACAGCATTCTGCAGTGATACGCCATCCCATCTGGTTTACGCTTAGTGTGACTATCATTTGTTTTTCATCAGGACAATGACCCAACACACCTCCAGGTTGTGTAAGGGCTATTTGACCAAGAAGGAGAGTGATGGAGTGCTGCATCAGATGACCTGGCCTCCACAATCACCCAAACTCAACCAAATTAAGATGGTTTGGAATGAGTTGGACCACAGAGTGAAGGAAAAGCAGCTAACAAGTGCTCAGCATATGTGATAACTCCTTCAAGACGAAAAGCATTCCAGGTGAAGCTGGTTGAGAGAATGACAAAATTGTGCAAAGCTGTCATCAAGGCAAAGAGTGGCTACTTTGAAGAATCTCAAAAATAAAATACATTTTGATTTGTTTAACACTTGTTTGGTTACTACATGATTTCACATGTGTTATGTCCTAGTTTTGATGTCTTCACTATTATTCTACAATGCCGAAAATAATAAAAAATAAAGAAAAACCCTTGAATGAGCAGGTAAAAACGTTTGACCTGTAGTGTATGTATATGTGTGTATATATGGGGGATTGGAAGTGATGCAGACAATTACATTGATGGAAGCTACATTCTATATGAAATATTAAAGCTGAACTACCCCCAAAAAGAAATCTGCAAAAAAAAGTGATGTAGTATTAATGTAGTAGTCGTTTAGTAGTAATGTAGTAGTAGTGTTGTAGTAGTAGTAGTAGTAGTAGTAGTAATGTAGTAGTAACCTAGTAGCAGTTTAGTAGTTATGTAGCAGTAGTTTAGTAGTAGTTTAGTTGTAGTTTAGTAGTAATCGTGTTGTAGTAGTAATGTAGTGGTAGTTTAGTAGTGATGTAGTAGAAATGTAGTAGTAGTTTAGTAGTAGTGTAGTAGTAATGCATTAGTGGTTTAGTGGTAATGTGGTAGTAGTGGTGTAGTAGTAGTAATGCACCAGTAGTAGTTATAGTAGTAGTAATGTAGTGGTAGTGTTGTAGTAGTAGTAATGTAGTAGTAGTGGTAGTTTAGTAGTAGTAATATGTGGTTTAGTAGTAGTGTAGTAGTAATGTAGTGTAATGTATTTTAGTGTAGTAGTAATGTAGTTTAGTGGTAATGCAGTAGCAATGTATTATTAGTGTAGTAGTAATGTTGTAGTAGGTTAGTAATAATGCAGTAGTGTAGTAGTAATGTTGTAGTAGTTTAGTAGTAATGTAGCAGTAATGTAGTGGTAATGTATTGTTAGTGTAGTAGTGATGTAGTAGTAATGTATTGTTGGTGTAATAGTAATGCTGTAGTAGTTTAGCAATAATGCAGTAGTGTAGTAGTAATGCAGTAGTAGTGTAGTAATGTAGTAGTAGTGTATTATTAGTGTAGTAGTAACGTAGTAGTAATGTATTGTTAGTGTAGTAGTGATGTAGTAGTAATGTATTGTTGGTGTAATAGTAATGCTGTAGTAGTTTAGCAATAATGCAGTAGTGTAGTGGTAATGTAGTAGCAGTGTAGTAATGTAGTAGTAGTGTATTATTAGTGTAGTAGTAACGTAGTAGTAATGTATTGTTAGTGTAGTAGTAATGTAGTAGTCATGTATTGTTAGTGTAGTAGTAATGTAGTAGTAGTTTAGTAGTAATGCAGTAGTAATGTATTGTTAGTGTAATAGTAATGTAGTAGTAGTTTAGTAATAATGCAGTAGTGTAGTAGTACTCACCCTGGTCTTCTTGTATATCTTGTTCTTGAGGTAGCTGAAGGTTCGGCTAACCTTGGTTCCACTCTTCCCATCAAAGTCAGTCCTCAGGGGACCCTCTATGTCCTCCTCAGATATACTGACACACAGGGGACAGAGAGGTTCATACACACAAACACACACACATGCATACACACACACGTCCGCATGAATGCACATGCACACACAGAGAAGGGACACACCCACTAATATATACCCACTAATACCTGTATATACAGTTGAAGTGGGAAGTTTACATACACCTTAGCCAAATACATTTAAACTCAGTTTTTCACAATTCCTGGAATTTGATCCTAGTAAACATTCCCTGTCTTGGGTCAGTTAGGATCACCACTTTATTTTAAGAATGTGAAATGTCAGAATAGTAGTAGAGAGAATTATTTATTTCAGCTTTTATTTCTTTCATCACATTCCCAGTGGGTCAGAAGTTTACATACACTCAATTAGTATTTGGTAGCATTGCCTTTAAATTGTACTTGGGTCAAACGTTTCGGGTAGCCTTCCACAAGCTTCCCACAATAAGTTGGGTGAATTTTGGCCCATTCCTCCTTACAGAGCTGGTGTAACTGAGTCAGGTTTGTAGGCCTAATTGCTCGCACACAGTTTTTCAGTTCTGCCCACAAATGTTCTATAGGATTGAGGTCAGGGCTTTGTGATGGCCACTCCAATACCTTGACTTTGTTGTCCTTAGTAAGCCATTTTGCCACAACTTTGGAAGTATGCTTGGGGTCATTGTCCATTTGGAAGACCCATTTGCGACCAAGCTTTAACTTCCTGATTGATGTCTTGAGTTGTTGATTCAATGTGTCCACATAGGTGGCATCATGAGGATAGAAAATTATTTTGTGAAGTGCACCAGTCCCTCGTGCAGTAAAGCACCCCCGCAACATGATGCTGCCACCCCCGTGCTTCACGGTTGGGATGGTGTTTTTCAGCTTGCAAGCATCCCCCTCTTTCCTCCAAACATGACGATCATTATGGCCAAACAGTTCTATTTTTGTTTCATCAGAACAGAGGACATTTCTCCATGTGCAGTTGCGTAGTCTGGCTTTTTTATGGCGGATTTGGAGCAGTGGCTTCTTCCTTGCTGAGCGGCCTTTCAGGTTATGTCAATATAGGACTCGTTTTACTGTGGATATAGATACTTGTACCGGTTTCCTCCAGCATCTTCACAAGGTCCTTTGCTGTTGTTCTGGGATTGATTTGCACTTTTCGCACCAAAGTATGTTCATCTCTAGGAGACAGAACGCGTCTCCTTCCTGAGCGGTATGACGGCTGCGTGGTCCCATGGTGTTTATACTTGCGTACTATTGTTTGTACAGATGAATGTGGTACCTTCAGGTGTTTGGAAATTGCTCCCAAGGATGAACCAGACTTGTGGAGGTCTACAAAGTTTTTTCTGAGGTCTTGGCTGATATCTTTTGATTTTCCCATGAAGCAAAGAGGCACTTAGTTTGAAGGTAGGCCTTGAAATACATCCACAGGTACACCTCCAATTGACTCAAATGATGTCAATTAGCCTATCAGAAGCTTCTAAAACTTGACATAATTTTCTGTATTTTTCCATGCTGTTTAAAGGTACAGTCAACTCAGTATATTTAAACTTCTGACCCACTGGAAATGTTATACAGTGAATTATAAGTGAAATAATCTGTCTGTAAAGAATGGTTGTCGTGCACAAAGTAGATGTCCTAAGATGTCCTAATAGTTTGTTAACAAGAAATTTGTGGAGTGGTTGAAAAACGAGTTTTAATGACTCCAACCTAAGTGTATGTAAACTTCCGACTTCAACTGTATATACACATACATACACACAGACATACACACACATCTGGTATTACTGTCCTTGTGGGGAGCTAAAATGTAATTATATTATTTTTTCCCTAACTTCTAACCCCAACCCTAAACCTAGCCCCTAATCATAAAACCTGACCCATAACCCCTGATCCTAAACCTGACCCCAACTCTAATCCTAACCCCTAACCCCAACCCTAAACCTAGCCCCTAATCCTAAAACCTGACCCCAACTCTAAACCTAACCCCTAACACCTAACCCTAAACCTAACTCCTAACCCAAACCCTAAACCTTTCCCCTAACACCTAAACCTAACCCCTAACATCTAACCCTAAACCTAACCCCTAACACCTAACCCTAAACCTAACCCCTAACATCTAACCGTAAACCTAACCCCTAACACCTAAACCTAACCCTACACCTAACCCCAACCCTAAACCTAACCCCTAACAACTAACCCTAACCCTAACCCTAACCCCTAACCCTAACTCTTAACCCCAACCCTAAACCTAACCCCTAACACCTAACCCTAACTCCTAACCCCAACCCTAAACCTAACCCCTAACACCTAACCTTAACCCTAACCCCAACCCTAAACCTAACACCTAACCCTAAACCTAACCCCTAAGCCCAAAATAGAATTCGTCCTCATGGGGACGTCCTTGTTTTACTGTCCTTGTGGGGATTTCCAGGTACCACCAGTATAGTAATATAAGCATGCGACATATACTTCCGGCGCCGACAGAGATGGCCGCCTCGCTTCGCGTTCCTAGGAAACTATGCAGTTTTTTGTTTTTTTACGTGTTATTTCTTACATTAGTACCCCAGGTCATCTTAGGTTTCATTACATACAGTCGAAAAGAACTACTGAATATAAGATCAGCATCAACTCACCATCAGTACGACCAAGAATATGTTTTTCGCGACGCGGATCCTGTGTTCTGCCTTACAAACAGGACAACGGAGTGGATCCTATGCAGCGACCCAAAAAAACGACTCCGAAAGAGAGGGAAACGAGGCGGTCTTCTGGTCAGACTCCGGAGACGGGCACAGCGCGCACCACTCCCTAGCATTCTTCTTGCCAATGTCCAGTCTCTTGACAACAAGGTTGATGAAATCCGAGCAAGGGTAGCATTCCAGAGGGACATCAGAGACTGTAACGTTCTTTGCTTCACGGAAACGTGGCTCACTGGAGAGACTCTATCCGAAGCGGTGCAGCCAACGGGTTTCTCCACACATCGCGCTGACAGAAACAAACATCTTTCTGGGAAGAAGAGGGGCGGGGGCGTATGCCTCATGGCCAACGTGACATGGTGTGATGAAAGAAACATACAGGAACTCAAATCCTTCTGTTCACCTGATTTAGAATTCCTCACAATCAAATGTAGACCGCATTATCTACCAAGAGAATTCTCTTCGATTATAATCACAGCCGTATATATCCCCCCCCAAGCAGACACATCGATGGCTCTGAACGAACTTTATTTAACTCTTTGCAAACTGGAAACAATTTATCCGGAGGCTGCATTCATTGTAGCTGGGGATTTTAACAAGGCTAATCTGAAAACAAGACTCCCCAAATTTTATCAGCATATCGATTGCGCAACCAGGGGAGGAAAGACCTTGGATCATTGTTACTCTAACTTCCGCGACGCATATAAGGCCCTGCCCCGCCCCCCTTTCGGAAAAGCTGACCACGACTCCATTTTGTTGATCCCTGCCTACAGACAGAAACTAAAACAAGAGGCTCCCACGCTGAGGTCTGTCCAACGCTGGTCCGACCAAGCTGACTCCACACTCCAAGACTGCTTCCATCATGTGGACTGGGAGATGTTTCGTATTGCGTCAGATAACAACATTGACGAATACGCTGATTCGGTGTGCGAGTTCATTAGAACTTGCTTTGAAGATGTCGTTCCCATAGCAACGATTAAAACATTCCCTAACCAGAAACCGTGGATTGATGGCAGCATTTGTGTGAAACTGAAAGCGCGAACCACTGCTTTTAATCAGGGCAAGGTGTCTGGTAACATGACCGAATACAAACAGTGCAGCTATTCCCTCCGCAAGGCTATCAAACAAGCTAAGCGCCAGTACAGAGACAAAGTAGAATCTCAATTCAACGGCTCAGACACAAGAGGCATGTGGCAGGGTCTACAGTCAATCACGGACTACAGGAAGAAATCCAGCCTAGTCACGGACCAGGATGTCTTGCTCCCAGGCAGACTAAATAACTTTTTTGCCCGCTTTGAGGACAATACAGTGCCACTGACACGGCCTGCAACGAAAACATGCGGTCTCTCCTTCACTGCAGCCGAGGTGAGTAAGACATTTAAACATGTTAACCCTCGCAAGGCTGCAGGCCCAGACGGCATCCCCAGCCGCGCCCTCAGAGCATGCGCAGACCAGCTGGCCGGTGTGTTTACGGACATATTCAATCAATCCCTATACCAGTCTGCTGTTCCCACATGCTTCAAGAGGGCCACCATTGTTCCTGTTCCCAAGAAAGCTAAGGTAACTGAGCTAAACGACTACCGCCCCGTAGCACTCACATCCGTCATCATGAAGTGCTTTGAGAGACTAGTCAAGGACCATATCACCTCCACCCAACCTGACACCCTAGACCCACTCCAATTTGCTTACCGCCCAAATAGGTCCACAGACGATGCAATCTCAACCACACTGCACACTGCCCTAACCCATCTGGACAAGAGGAATACCTATGTGAGAATGCTGTTCATCGACTACAGCTCGGCATTCAACACCATAGTACCCTCCAAGCTCGTCATCAAGCTCGAGACCCTGGGTCTCGACCCCGCCCTGTGCAACTGGGTACTGGACTTCCTGACGGGCCGCCCCCAGGTGGTGAGGGTAGGCAACAACATCTCCTCCCCGCTGATCCTCAACACTGGGGCCCCACAAGGGTGCGTTCTGAGCCCTCTCCTGTACTCCCTGTTCACCCACGACTGCGTGGCCACGCACGCCTCCAACTCAATCATCAAGTTTGCGGACGACACAACAGTGGTAGGCTTGATTACCAACAACGATGAGACGGCCTACAGGGAGGAGGTGAGGGCCCTCGGAGTGTGGTGTCAGGAAAATAACCTCACACTCAACGTCAACAAAACTAAGGAGATGATTGTGGACTTCAGGAAACAGCAGAGGGAACACCCCCCTATCCACATCGATGGAACAGTAGTGGAGAGGGTAGCAAGTTTTAAGTTCCTCGGCATACACATCACAGACAAACTGAATTGGTCCACTCACACAGACAGCATCGTGAAGAAGGCGCAGCAGCGCCTCTTCAACCTCAGGAGGCTGAAGAAATTCGGCTTGTCACCAAAAGCACTCACAAACTTCTACAGATGCACAATCGAGAGCATCCTGGCGGGCTGTATCACCGCCTGGTACGGCAACTGCTCCGCCCACAACCGTAAGGCTCTCCAGAGGGTAGTGAGGTCTGCACAACGCATCACCGGGGGCAAACTACCTGCCCTCCAGGACACCTACACCACCCGATGTCACAGGAAGGCCATAAAGATCATCAAGGACATCAACCACCCGAGCCACTGCCTGTTCACCCCGCTATCATCCAGAAGGCGAGGTCAGTACAGGTGCATCAAAGCTGGGACCGAGAGACTGAAAAACAGCTTCTATCTCAAGGCCATCAGACTGTTAAACAGCCACCACTAACACTGACACTGACTCAACTCCAGCCACTTTAATAATGGGAATTGATGGGAAATGACGTAAATATATCACTAGCCACTTTAAACAATGCTACCTTATATAAATGTTACTTACCCTACATTATTCATCTCATATGCATACGTATATACTGTACTCTATATCATCGACGGTATCCTTATGTAATACATGTATCACTAGCCACTTTATACTATACTATGCCACTTTGTTTACATACTCATCTCATTTGTACATACTGTACTCGATACCATCTACTGTATCTTGCCTATGCTGCTCTGTACCATCACTCATTCATATATCCTTATGTACATATTCTTTATCCCCTTACACTGTGTACAAGACAGTAGTTTTGGAATTGTTAGTTAGATTACTTGTTATTACTGCATTGTCGGAACTAGAAGCACAAGCATTTCGCTACACTCGCACTAACATCTGCTAACCATGTGTATGTGACAAATAAAATTTGATTTGATTTGATTTGACATGCCACACACACAACACACTACACACCACATGTGCTGTAACTCTGTAATGAGTAATGCAGTAGTCCTTCCTCACCTGTAAGCCAGAGAGCCAGAAGTGCTGGAGAATGACCTGGCACCTGAAGAGGAAGAGGAGATGGAAAGGACCAGCTATAACCCCCAGGGGTCAGTTAGATCAACCTATCAAGCAACTCAGGGTAGGAGTGCTGATCTAGGATCAGGTCTCAGGGTAGGAGTGCTGATCTAGGATCAGGTCTCAGGGTAGGAGTGCTGATCTAGGATCAGGTTTCAGGGTAGGAGTGGTGATCTAGGATCAGGTCTAGGTTCAGGTCTCAGGGTAGGAGTGTTGGTCTAGGATCAGGTCTCAGGGTAGGAGTGCTGATCTAGGATCAGGTTTCAGGGTAGGAGTGGTGATCTAGGATCAGGTCTAGGATCAGGTCTCAGGGTAAGAGTGCTGGTCTAGGTTCAGGTCCCCACCTGTCCATGTAATCTAATTCATTATGATCTGATGGCTACAATTTTCCTGAATCAGCACTCGACCCCAAGTCTTCTCCTAATCACACGGCCCCAAGTCTTCTCCTAATCACACAGCCCCAAGTCTTCTCCTAATCACACAGCCCCAAGTCTTCTCATAATCATACAGCCCCAAGTCTTCTCCTAATCACACAGCCCCAAGTCTTCTCCTAATCACATAGCCCCAAGTCTTCTCCTAATCACACAGCCCCAAGTCTTCTCCTAATCACACGGCCCCAAGTCTTCTCCTAATCACACAGCCCCATGTCTTCTCCTAATCACACAGCCCCATGTCTTCTCCTAATCACACAGCCCCAAGTCTTCTCCTAATCACACAGCCCCAAGTCTTCCCCTAATCACACAGCCCCATGTCTTCTCCTAATCACACAGCCCCATGTCTTCTCCTAATCACACAGCCCCATGTCTTCTCCTAATCACACAGCCCCAAGTCTTCTCCTAATCACACAGCCCCAAGTCTTCTCCTAATCACACAGACCCAAGTATTCTCAATCACACAGCCCCATGTCTTCTCTTAATCACACAGCCCCAAGTCTTCTCATAATCACACAGCCCCAAGTCTTCTCCTAATCACACAGCCCCAAGTCTTCTCCTAATCACACAGCCCCAAGTCTTCTCATAATCACACAGCCCCAAGTCTTCTCATAATCACACAGCCCCAGGTCTTCTTATAATCATACAGCCCCAAGTCTTCTCCCAATCAGGGATAAAAGCAGATTATCTATTTTAATGCAGCGGGTTGGAGGAGAGAAAATGTTGGTCTTAAATACTGTGTATAACTCAGTCAATGAGCTTTCACACCGAAATATAGACGGAGAGCTGGTGAAGGAGAGTATATCAACAGCTATAGTAACAACATAGTTTCTACCAGTGGAAAGCCATGCTATATTATTTATTATTACCTACAGTATCCACAGGTTGATTCCTAGGATGCTAGCTCTGACCTGCTAAGAGGATGGGTCAACAACAGGCTTTTACACTTCAGCTGTCTAGCTCACTGAAGGACCCACAGCTGGTTAGCAACTACATCAACCGCAATCCCAGAGTTCTAGGTGACATCTGTTGATTAACACTGATCCTGTAGCTACAATACTAAGAGGGTACTGGTGCAGTCAATTGGGGATAACTACCTCAGTGTACTAACTCGAAGAGCCCTCTATCCTAGTGTACTTACTATAAGCGCCCTAGATATCTAGAAACCCCATTATCACAGGACCTAGACCTGGTAGAGAACCCTACATGTCAAAGGACCTAGACCTGATAGAGAACCCTACATGTCACAGGGACCAAGACCTGATAGAAAGCCTGTTATCACAGGACCTAGACCTGATAGAGACCCCGTTATCACAGGACCTAGACCTGGTAGAGAACCCTACATGTCACAGGACCTAGACCTGGTAGAGAACCCAACATGTCACAGCACCTAGACCTGATAGAGAACCCAACAAGTCACAGGAACTAGACCTGGTAGAGAACCCGTTATCACAGGAACTAGACCTGGTAGATAACCCGTTATCACAGGACCTAGACCTGGTAGAGAACCCTACATGTCACAGGACCTAGACCTGGTAGAGAACCCTACATGTCACAGGATCTAGACCTGATCGAGAACCCAACATGTCAAAGGAACTAGAACTGATAGAAACCCCGTTATCACAGGACTTAGACCTGGTAGAGAACCCAACATGTCACAGGATCTAGACCTGATAGAAACCCCGTTATCACAGGACCTAGACCTGGTAGAGACCCTACATGTCACAGGACCTAGACCTGGTAGAGAACCCTACATGTCACAGGACCAAGACCTGTTAGAGAACCCTAGATGTCACAAGAACTAGACTTGATAGAGAACCCAACATGTCACAGGAACTAGACCTGATAGAGACCCCATAATCACAGGACCTAGACCTGATAGAGAACCCTACATGTCACAGGAACTAGACATGATAGAGAACCCTACATGTCACAGGATCTAGACCTGATAGAAACCCTGTTATCACAGGACCTAGACCTGATAGAGAACCCTACATGTCATAGGAACTAGACCTGGTAGAGAACCCTACATGTCACAGGACCTAGACCTGATAGAGAACCCAACATGTCACAGGAACAAGACCTGATAGAGACCCCATTATCACAGGACCTAGACCTGGTAGAGAACCCTAAATGTCACAGGACCAAGACCTGATAGAAAGCCTGTTATCACAGGACCTAGACCTGATAGAGACCCCGTTATCACAGGACCTAGACCTGGTAGAGAACCCTATATGTCAAAGGACCTAGACCTGATAGAGAACCCTGCATGTAACAGGAACTAGACCTGGTAGAGAACCCTGCATGTCACAGGACATAGACCTGATAGAGAACCCTACATGTCACAGGACCTAGACCTGATAGAGAACCGTACATGTAACAGAACCTAGACCTGATAGAGAACCCAACATGTCACAGGACCTAGACCTGATAGAGAACCCTACATGTCACAGGAACTACACCTGATAGAAACCCCATTATCACAGGACCTAGACCTGATAGAGAACCCTACATGTCACAGGACCAAGACCTGATAGAGAACCCTACATGTCACAGGACATAGACCTGATAGAGAACCCTACATGTCACAGAACCTAGAACTGATAGAGAACCCAACATGTCACAGGACCTAGACCTGATAGAGAACCCTACATGTCACAGGACCTAGACCTGGTAGAGAACCCAACATGTCACAGGACCTAGACCTGATAGAGAACCCAACATGTCACAGGAACTAGACCTGGAAGAGAACCCGTTATCACAGGACCTAGACCTGGTAGAGAACCCTACATGTCACAGGATCTAGACCTGATAGAAACCCCATTATCACAGGACCTATTCCTGATAGAGAACACTACATGTCACAGGACCTATACCTGATAGAGAACCCTACATGTCACAGGACCTAGACCTGGTAGAGAACCCTACATGTCACAGGACATAGACCTGATGGAGAACCCTACATGTCACAGGACCTAGACCTGATAGAGAACCGTACATGTCACAGAACCTAGACCTGATAGAGAACCCAACATGTCACAGGACCTAGACCTGATAGAGAACCCTACATGTCACAGGAACTACACCTGATAGAAACCCCATTATCACAGGACCTAGACCTGATAGAGAACCCTACATGTCACAGAACATAGACCTGATAGAGAACCCTACATGTCACAGAACCTAGACCTGATAGAGAACCCAACATGTCACAGGAACTAGACCTGGAAGAGAACCCGTTATCACAGGACCTAGACCTGGTAGAGAACCCTACATGTCACAGGATCTAGACCTGATAGAAACCCCATTATCACAGGACCTATTCCTGATAGAGAACACTACATGTCACAGGACCTATACCTGATAGAGAACCCTACATGTCACAGGACCTAGACCTGGTAGAGAACCCTACATGTCACAGGACATAGACCTGATAGAGAACCCAACATGTCATAGGACCTAGACCTGATAGAGAACTGTACATGTCACAGAACCTACACCTGATAGAGAACCCTACATGTCACAGGACCTAGACCTGATAGAGAACCCTACATGTCACAGGACCTAGACCTGGTAGAGAACCCTACATGTCACAGGACATAGACCTGATAGAGAACCCTACATGTCACAGGACCTAGACCTGATAGAGAACCGTACATGTCACAGAACCTAGACCTGATAGAGAACCCAACATGTCACAGGACCTAGACCTGATAGAGAACCCTACATGTCACAGGAACTACACCTGATAGAAACCCCATTATCACAGGACCTATACCTGGTAGAGAACCCTACTTTTCAAAGGACATAGACCTGATAGAGAACCCTACATGTCACAGGACCTGATAGAAAGCCTGTTATCACAGGACCTAGACCTGATAGAGACCCCGTTATCACAGGACCTAGACCTGGTAGAGAACCCTACATGTCAAAGGACCTAGACCTGATAGAGAACCCTACATGTAACAGGAACTAGACCTGGTAGAGAACCCAACATGTCACAGGACCTAGACCTGATAGAGAACCCAACATGTCACAGGATTTAGACCTGGTAGAGAACCCGTTATCACAGGAACTAGACCTGGTAGAGAACCCGTTATCACAGGACCTAGACCTGGTAGAGAACCCTACATGTCAAAGGACCTAACCCTACATGTAACCTAACCCTACATGTAACCCTAGACCTAACCCTACATGTAACAGGAACTAGACCTGGTAGAGAACCCTACATGTCACAGGACATAGACCTGATGGAGAACCCTACATGTCACAGGACCTAGACCTGATAGAGAACCGTACATGTCACAGAACCTAGACCTGATAGAGAACCCAACATGTCACAGGACCTAGACCTGATAGAGAACCCTACATGTCACAGGAACTACACCTGATAGAAACCCCATTATCACAGGACCTAGACCTGATAGAGAACCCTACATGTCACAGAACATAGACCTGATAGAGAACCCTACATGTCACAGAACCTAGACCTGATAGAGAACCCAACATGTCACAGGAACTAGACCTGGAAGAGAACCCGTTATCACAGGACCTAGACCTGGTAGAGAACCCTACATGTCACAGGATCTAGACCTGATAGAAACCCCATTATCACAGGACCTATTCCTGATAGAGAACACTACATGTCACAGGACCTATACCTGATAGAGAACCCTACATGTCACAGGACCTAGACCTGGTAGAGAACCCTACATGTCACAGGACATAGACCTGATAGAGAACCCAACATGTCATAGGACCTAGACCTGATAGAGAACTGTACATGTCACAGAACCTACACCTGATAGAGAACCCTACATGTCACAGGACCTAGACCTGATAGAGAACCCTACATGTCACAGGACCTAGACCTGGTAGAGAACCCTACATGTCACAGGACATAGACCTGATAGAGAACCCTACATGTCACAGGACCTAGACCTGATAGAGAACCGTACATGTCACAGAACCTAGACCTGATAGAGAACCCAACATGTCACAGGACCTAGACCTGATAGAGAACCCTACATGTCACAGGAACTACACCTGATAGAAACCCCATTATCACAGGACCTATACCTGGTAGAGAACCCTACTTTTCAAAGGACATAGACCTGATAGAGAACCCTACATGTCACAGGACCTGATAGAAAGCCTGTTATCACAGGACCTAGACCTGATAGAGACCCCGTTATCACAGGACCTAGACCTGGTAGAGAACCCTACATGTCAAAGGACCTAGACCTGATAGAGAACCCTACATGTAACAGGAACTAGACCTGGTAGAGAACCCAACATGTCACAGGACCTAGACCTGATAGAGAACCCAACATGTCACAGGATTTAGACCTGGTAGAGAACCCGTTATCACAGGAACTAGACCTGGTAGAGAACCCGTTATCACAGGACCTAGACCTGGTAGAGAACCCTACATGTCAAAGGACCTAACCCTACATGTAACCTAACCCTACATGTAACCCTAGACCTAACCCTACATGTAACAGGAACTAGACCTGGTAGAGAACCCTACATGTCACAGGAACTAGACCTGGTAGAGAACCCGTTATCACAGGACCTAGACCTGGTAGAGAACCCTACATGTCAAAGGACCTAACCCTACATGTGACCTAACCCTACATGTAACCCTAGACCTAACCCTACATGTAACAGGAACTAGACCTGGTAGAGAACCCTACATGTCACAGGACCTAGACCTGGTAGAGAACCCTACATGTCACAGGGACCAAGACCTGATAGAGAACCCTACATGTCACAGGACCTATACCTGATAGAGAACCCTACATGTCACAGGAACTAGACCTGGTAGAGAACCCAACATGTCACAGGAACTAGACCTGATAGAGAGGGATGGAGCACTGAGACTGAATGGAGACACCAAACTATCAGATGGGGATGAAGTACACTGACTTGGTTAGGGTCAAGGTCAGGGTTAGACTAAGAGGTATACTGTACTGACTATCCATGTCTCTCTGGTTGATTCTGAGCGTGGACACTGACTTGGTCAGGGGGAGTGTCATGGGAGGACAGCTGTGTCTCAACGGACGATACCTCCTGGACTTCTGATGTAGAAAAACAAAAAACAATCAACCAAATCATTTTTTAACCTTTATTTAACTAGGCAAGACAGCTAAGAACAATAAAAAAGGCTACCTGCCTCTAACCACTAGGCTACCTGCTCTAACCACTAGGCTACCTGCTCTAACCACTAGGCTACCTGCTCTAACCACTAGGCTACCTGCTCTAACCACTAGGCTACCTGCCTCTAACCACTAGTCTACCTGCCTCTAACCACTAGGCTACCTGCTCTAACCACTAGGCTACCTAACCTCTAACCACTAGGCTACCTGCCTCTAACCACTAGGCTACCTGCCTCTAACCACTAGGCTACCTAACCTCTAACCACTAGGCTACCTGCCTCTAACCACTAGGCTACCTGCCTCTAACCACTAGGCTACCTGCTCTAACCACTAGGCTACCTAACCTCTAACCACTAGGCTACCTGCCTCTAACCACTAGGCTACCTGCCTCTAACCACTAGGCTACCTGCTCTAACCACTAGGCTACCTAACCTCTAACCACTAGGCTACCTGCCTCTAACCACTAGGCTACCTGCCTCTAACCACTAGGCTACCTAACCTCTAACCACTAGGCTACCTGCCTCTAACCACTAGGCTACCTAACCTCTAACCACTAGGCTACCTGCCTCTAACCACTAGGCTACCTGCCTCTAACCACTAGGCTACCTAACCTCTAACCACTAGGCTACCTGCTCTAACCACGAGGCTACCTTCCTCTAACCACTAGGCTACCTGCCTCTAACCACTAGGCTACCTGCCTCTAACCACTAGGCTACCTGCCTCTAACCACTAGGCTACCTGCCTCTAACCACTAGGCTACCTGCCTCTAACCACTAGGCTACCTGCCTCTAACCACTAGGCTACCTTCCTCTAACCACTAGGCTACCTGCTCTAACCACTAGGCTACCTAACCTCTAACCACTAGGCTACCTGCCTCTAACCACTAGGCTACCTGCCTCTAACCACTAGGCTACCTGCCTCTAACCACGAGGCTACCTAACCTCTAACCACTAGGCTACCTGCCTCTACCACTAGGCTACCTGCCTCTAACCACTAGGCTACCTAACCTCTAACCACTAGTCTACCTTCCTCTAACCACTAGGCTACCTGCCTCTAACCACTAGGCTACCTAACCTCTAACCACTAGGCTACCTGCCTCTAACCACTAGGCTACCTTCCTCTAACCACTAGGCTACCTGCTCTAACCACTTGGCTACCTAACCTCTAACCACTAGGCTACCTGCCTCTAACCACTAGGCTACCTGCCTCTAACCACTAGGCTACCTGCCTCTAACCACGAGGCTACCTAACCTCTAACCACTAGGCTACCTGCCTCTAACCACTAGGCTACCTAACCTCTAGGCTACCTGCCTCTAACCGGCTACCTGCCGCCCCACAACAATACAACTATTTGAATGTTAGGTGGAGACTGTGTTGCAGATCCATAATGACTTACCTGTCCGTGCTCCGTGGTGCGAACCCCCAGCTCAGATTGGTGTTCTTCTGTCAGAGATTCTAGAGACCTGACCCTCTCCTCGTTGCTGCCCTGGTGACAGACCACTCCACGCAGCCTGGCCTCCTGGGTAATGGCGCCCAGGGCCGACTTCCCGTCATCACTTACTTCACTCAGACCCTCCAGGCTGTAGCTGAGAAGAAGAACAAGTCAATCTGCTGGACTGTACATAGGACATATTACAGATTGTGGTGTACCATACTATAAATTACCCTAATAATGTGCTGTATCATAGACACTGAGTGGCAATGTACAGTGGGCTCCAAAATGACTGGCAGCCCTGACTGGCAATGCACAAACAAAACTTTAAAAATATATAAACAATATAAATATAGAGATAAACTCAAAATACCAACATGTGAGAAATACTGGACTTTAATCATGTTTCAACAGAACCAACCAAAATAATTTATCGATTTAATTAAAAATCAATGTCCTCCAAAATCAAGGTTTCACAACTAATGGCACCCTTAAATATTATTGTAAATAACACCTACCAAAATTAAACCAGGAATTAAATTCCACTTATTAAATTAAGTGCGTCTAAGTGTTAAAGAACTATATTGAGCCATTACATCACTTCCTGTTTCACTAGGGTATAAAATGAGGTAACAGGCATGCAATTTCCCTTTGTCATCCAACACCATGGAGAAAAGAACTGGCAGTTCAAACGAGACAGATGGTCGTAGACCTTCATAAATCTGGTCACGGCTACAAGAAGATCCACAAACTATTGAATATACCACAGAGCACTGTCAGGGAAATTTTTTGAAAATTCAAAAGATATGGAACAGTTGAAAACCTCACCGGTAGAAGATGCAAATTAATTTTGCCCCCCAAGATAGGGAGGAGGATGGTGAGAGAAGCAACAAAATCCCCAAGAATCACTGTGAAAGAATTGCAGGCCTTGGGGTCACCAGGTTTCAAAAAGCACCATCAGACCCCACCTTCACAACCACAGGAAGGTGGACAGGGAGATGGAGAGGACAGGTCATGTCTTGATCAGTTCATGTCTTGATCAGAGGAAGGTGGACAGGGAGATGGTTGATGATGATGGAGTCTGGTGAAGATATTGTACAGGGAGATGGTTGATGATGATGGAGTTTGGTGAAGATATTGTACGGGGAGATGGTTGATGATGATGGAGTTTGGTGAAGATATTGTTCAGGGAGATGGTTGATGATGATGGAGTCTGGTGAAGATATTGTACAGGGAGATGGTTGATGATGATGGAGTCTGGTGAAGATATTGTACAGGGAGATGGTTGATGATGATGGAGTTTGGTGAAGATACTGTACAGGGAGATGGTTGATGATGATGGAGTCTGGTGAAGATATTGTACAGGGAGATGGTTGATGATGATGGAGTTTGGTGAAGATATTGTACAGGGAGATGGTTGATGATGATGGAGTCTGGTGAAGATATTGTACAGGGAGATGGTTGATGATGATGGAGTTTGGTGAAGATACTGTACAGGGAGATGGTTGATGATGATGGAGTCTGGTGAAGATATTGTACAGGGAGATGGTTGATGATGATGGAGTTTGGTGAAGATATTGTACAGGGAGATGGTTGATGATGATGGAGTCTGGTGAAGATATTGTACAGGGAGATGGTTGATGATGATGGAGTCTGGTGAAGATATTGTACAGGGAGATGGTTGATGGAGTCTGGTGAAGATATTGTACAGGGAGATGGTTGATGGAGTCTGGTGAAGATATTGTACAGGGATACTCTGGGAACCAGCCTGAGTCATGTACACTAGTTCTTCCTATAAAAGTTGTGTCATACTGCAGCACAGCTTGCGGGGTGCTACAGAATGGTATGGCATGTTGGAAAAACCACGGCAGAACCACAGTACCAATCACACAGACACAGTACCTTAGACAACCACAGTACCCTAGACGACCACAGTACCATAAACAGCCACAGTACCTTAAACAACCACAGTACCTTAGACAACCACAGTACCTTTGACAATCACAGTACCAATCACACAGACACAGTACCTTAGAACCACGGCAGAACCACTCAGACACAGTACCTTAGAACCACGACAGAACCACTCAGACACAGTACCTTAGAACCACGGCAGAACCACTCAGACACAGTACCCTAGAACCACGGCAGAACCACTCAGACACAGTACCTTAGAACCACGGCAGAACCACTCAGAGGTGGTGGAGGGGAATGGAGTTACTGGGATGTGTTTAAGTCAATGGTTTGGTCTGAGTGGAGAGGGAGAGGGTCTGAGTGGAGAGGGAGAGGGTCTGAGTGGAGAGGGAGAGGGTCTGAGTGGAACTGAGCATCAGTGTTCAGTATGATGTACTAATGTACTAAATGTTCAGTATGAGGATGCAGTACTTTGGGGTGTTGTGATGTACTAAATGTTCAGTATGAGGATGCAGTACTTTGGGGTGTTGTGATGTACTAAATGTTCAGTATGAGGATGCAGTACTTTGGGGTAATGTACTAAATGTTCAGTATGAGGATGCAGTACTTTGGGGTGTTGTAGTGTACTAAATGTTCAGTATGAGGATGCAGTACTTTGGGGTAATGTACTAAATGTTCAGTATGAGGATGCAGTACTTTGGGGTGTTGTAATGTACTAAATGTTCAGTATGAGGATGCAGTACTTTGGGGTAATGTACTAAATGTTCAGTATGAGTATGCAGTACTTTGGGGTAATGTACTAAATGTTCAGTATGAGGATGCAGTACTTTGGGGTAATGTACTAAATGTTCAGTATGAGGATGCAGTACTTTGGGGTAATGTACTAAATGTTCAGTATGAGGATGCAGTACTTTGGGGTAATGTACTAAATGTTCAGTATGAGGATGCAGTACTTTGGGGTAATGTACTAAATGTTCAGTATGAGGATTCAGTACTTTGGGGTAATGTACTAAATGTTCAGTATGAGGATGCAGTATTTTGGGGCGTTGTAGTGCTTCCATTGTTAAACAACGTCAATCTAATGAACATAATATAAGTTCCATTAGTACCTTCTCCTGTGAAACGTTGGCTGTCCTTCCCCGGGACTTTGTGTGGCCCTGAAGGAGATAGAAGATAAGGGATGAGAGGAACGATAGAGAGATTAAATGGATTTCTACACACATCAAGATGACAGCCTGGCATGTTATGATCAGTGATCAAAACTGATGGATGGGTGTGGAAACTATAGTACAGTAACATACAGTAATTTACAGTATTGTACAGTAACGTACAGTAATTTACAGTATTGTACAGTAAAGTATAGTATTGTACAGTAACGTACAGTAATTTACAGTATTGTACAGTAAAGTACAGTAAAGTGTATCCACATGACTGCAACTGTTGTGCTGGTAAAAGTTGTGCCTCAACAGACCCTCCTCAGAACCTCCCGGCCCTGCTCAGTTCAGCTCCAGTCTCCTGTACCTGCATTGGTTCATGTCTCCGTTTCCTGCTGTGTTCTTCCCTGCTCCCCAGCTGTGGCGTCTGAACGGGGACAGAGACCTGATGCTGGGACGATGTTTAGCTGGGCGCCGTGGCACCTCCGTCAGTCTGTCCTTCACCTCTTCCTCTGCCTCTCCTCCTGGACCTTCTCTTGCCGTGGGCCCTTGTGTGTGGCCCTCTACAGGGCTCCAGCTGCGGCCGTGGTCCCTGCAGCCCCTCTCCCCCAGGCCCCCCTCCACACAGCTCTCTGGGCTGGAGCTGGTCGGATCCCCGCTGGCCGTGTCATCTGTGGAGGAACAGGATACAGACACCTCACTGGTGCTGTCCCCCATCACCGTATCATCCCCCTGGAAACAGAGAGCAGTTAGACAGATCAGGGGGAGCTTAGTTACGAGAGAGAGACAGCGAGACAGAGAGAGACAGCGACAGAGACAGAGACAGAGAGAGAGAGAGAGAGAGATGTTATGTGGGAGATGACAGGAGAGAGACCAATAACTGATAGGACTGAATGATAGGGGCGGCAGGGTAGCCTAGTGGTTAGAGCGTTGGACTAGGAACCGAAAGGTTGCAAGATCGAATCCCCGAGCTGACAAGGTACAAATCTGTCGTTCTGCCCCTGAACATGGCAGTTAACCCACTGTTCCTAGGCTGTCATTGAAAATAATAATTTGTTCTTCACTGACTTGCCTAGTTAAATAAAAAAATACTTGATCCGCTGGACACTGTCATGAGTCTACCATCCTCCTAGTGGTTCACTGTACTGTATGTAATAGATACTGGACACTGTAATGAGTCTACCATCCTCCTAGTGGTTCACTGTACTGTATGTAATAGATACTGGACACTGTAATGAGTCTGCCATCCTCCTAGTGGTTCACTGTACTGTATGTAATAGATACTGGACACTGTCATGAGTCTACCATCCTCCTAGTGGTTCACTGTACTGTATGTAATAGATACTGGACACTGTCATGAGTCTACCATCCTCCTAGTGGTTCACTGTACTGTATGTAATAGATACTGGACACTGTAATGAGTCTACCATCCTCCTAGTGGTTCAATGTACTGTATGTAATAGATACTGGACACTGTAATGAGTCTACCATCCTCCTAGTGGTTCACTGTACTGTATGTAATAGATACTGGACACTGTCATGAGTCTACCATCCTCCTAGTGGTTCAATGTACTGTATGTAATAGATACTGGACACTGTCATGAGTCTACCATCCTCCTAGTGGTTCACTGTACTGTATGTAATAGATACTGGACACTGTCATGAGTCTACCATCCTCCTAGTGGTTCACTGTACTGTATGTAATAGATACTGGACTCTGTAATGAGTCTACCATCCTCCTAGTGGTTCAATGTACTGTATGTAATAGATACTGGACACTGTCATGAGTCTACCATCCTCCTAGTGGTTCACTGTACTGTATGTAATAGATACTGGACACTGTCATGAGTCTACCATCCTCCTAGTGGTTCACTGTACTGTATGTAATAGATACTGGACACTGTAATGAGTCTACCATCCTCCTAGTGGTTCAATGTACTGTATGTAATAGATACTGGACACTGTAATGAGTCTACCATCCTCCTAGTGGTTCACTGTACTGTATGTAATAGATACTGGACACTGTCATGAGTCTACCATCCTCCTAGTGGTTCAATGTACTGTATGTAATAGATACTGGACACTGTCATGAGTCTACCATCCTCCTAGTGGTTCACTGTACTGTATGTAATAGATACTGGACACTGTCATGAGTCTACCATCCTCCTAGTGGTTCACTGTACTGTATGTAATAGATACTGGACACTGTAATGAGTCTACCATCCTCCTAGTGGTTCACTGTACTGTATGTAATAGATACTGGACACTGTCATGAGTCTACCATCCTCCTAGTGGTTCACTGTACTGTATGTAATAGATACTGGACACTGTCATGAGTCTACCATCCTCCTAGTGGTTCACTGTACTGTATGTAATAGATACTGGACACTGTAATGAGTCTACCATCCTCCTAGTGGTTCACTGTACTGTATGTAATAGATACTGGACACTGTCATGAGTCTACCATCCTCCTAGTGGTTCACTGTACTGTATGTAATAGATACTGGACACTGTAATGAGTCTACCATCCTCCTAGTGGTTCAATGTACTGTATGTAATAGATACTGGACACTGTCATGAGTCTACCATCCTCCTAGTGGTTCACTGTACTGTATGTAATAGATACTGGACACTGTAATGAGTCTACCATCCTCCTAGTGGTTCACTGTACTGTATGTAATAGATACTGGACACTGTCATGAGTCTACCATCCTCCTAGTGGTTCACTGTACTGTATGTAATAGATACTGGACACTGTCATGAGTCTACCATCCTCCTAGTGGTTCAATGTACTGTATGTAATAGATACTGGACACTGTAATGAGTCTACCATCCTCCTAGTGGTTCACTGTACTGTATGTAATAGATACTGGACACTGTAATGAGTCTACCATCCTCCTAGTGGTTCACTGTACTGTATGTAATAGATACTGGACACTGTCATGAGTCTACCATCCTCCTAGTGGTTCACTGTACTGTATGTAATAGATACTGGACACTGTAATGAGTCTACCATCCTCCTAGTGGTTCACTGTACTGTATGTAATAGATACTGGACACTGTCATGAGTCTACCATCCTCCTAGTGGTTCACTGTACTGTATGTAATAGATACTGGACACTGTCATGAGTCTACCATCCTCCTAGTGGTTCAATGTACTGTATGTAATAGATACTGGACACTGTCATGAGTCTACCATCCTCCTAGTGGTTCACTGTACTGTATGTAATAGATACTGGACACTGTAATGAGTCTGCCATCCTCCTAGTGGTTCACTGTACTGTATGTAATAGATACTGGACACTGTAATGAGTCTACCATCCTCCTAGTGGTTCACTGTACTGTATGTAATAGATACTGGACACTGTCATGAGTCTACCATCCTCCTAGTGGTTCAATGTACTGTATGTAATAGATACTGGACACTGTCATGAGTCTACCATCCTCCTAGTGGTTCAATGTACTGTATGTAATAGATACTGGACACTGTCATGAGTCTACCATCCTCCTAGTGGTTCAATGTACTGTATGTAATAGATACTGGACACTGTCATGAGTCTACCATCCTCCTAGTGGTTCAATGTACTGTATGTAATAGATACTGGACACTGTCATGAGTCTGCCATCCTCCTAGTGGTTCACTGTACTGTATGTAATAGATGCTGGACACTGTATGTAATAGATACTGGACACTGTAATGAGTCTACCATCCTCCTAGTGGTTCACTGTACTGTATGTAATAGATACTGGACACTGTCATGAGTCTACCATCCTCCTAGTGGTTCAATGTACTGTATGTAATAGATACTGGACACTGTCATGAGTCTGCCATCCTCCTAGTGGTTCACTGTACTGTATGTAATAGATACTGGACACTGTCATGAGTCTACCATCCTCCTAGTGGTTCACTGTACTGTATGTAATAGATACTGGACACTGTCATGAGTCTACCATCCTCCTAGTGGTTCAATGTACTGTATGTAATAGATACTGGACACTGTAATGAGTCTACCATCCTCCTAGTGGTTCACTGTACTGTATGTAATAGATACTGGACACTGTCATGAGTCTACCATCCTCCTAGTGGTTCAATGTACTGTATGTAATAGATACTGGACACTGTAATGAGTCTACCATCCTCCTAGTGGTTCACTGTACTGTATGTAATAGATACTGGACACTGTCATGAGTCTACCATCCTCCTAGTGGTTCACTGTACTGTATGTAATAGATGCTGGACACTGTAATGAGTCTACCATCCTCCTAGTGGTTCACTGTACTGTATGTAATAGATACTGGACACTGTCATGAGTCTACCATCCTCCTAGTGGTTCACTGTACTGTATGTAATAGATACTGGACACTGTAATGAGTCTACCATCCTCCTAGTGGTTCAATGTACTGTATGTAATAGATACTGGACACTGTAATGAGTCTACCATCCTCCTAGTGGTTCACTGTACTGTATGTAATAGATACTGGACACTGTCATGAGTCTACCATCCTCCTAGTGGTTCAATGTACTGTATGTAATAGATACTGGACACTGTCATGAGTCTACCATCCTCCTAGTGGTTCACTGTACTGTATGTAATAGATACTGGACACTGTCATGAGTCTACCATCCTCCTAGTGGTTCACTGTACTGTATGTAATAGATACTGGACACTGTAATGAGTCTACCATCCTCCTAGTGGTTCACTGTACTGTATGTAATAGATACTGGACACTGTCATGAGTCTACCATCCTCCTAGTGGTTCACTGTACTGTATGTAATAGATACTGGACACTGTCATGAGTCTACCATCCTCCTAGTGGTTCACTGTACTGTATGTAATAGATACTGGACACTGTAATGAGTCTACCATCCTCCTAGTGGTTCACTGTACTGTATGTAATAGATACTGGACACTGTCATGAGTCTACCATCCTCCTAGTGGTTCACTGTACTGTATGTAATAGATACTGGACACTGTAATGAGTCTACCATCCTCCTAGTGGTTCAATGTACTGTATGTAATAGATACTGGACACTGTCATGAGTCTACCATCCTCCTAGTGGTTCACTGTACTGTATGTAATAGATACTGGACACTGTAATGAGTCTACCATCCTCCTAGTGGTTCACTGTACTGTATGTAATAGATACTGGACACTGTCATGAGTCTACCATCCTCCTAGTGGTTCACTGTACTGTATGTAATAGATACTGGACACTGTCATGAGTCTACCATCCTCCTAGTGGTTCAATGTACTGTATGTAATAGATACTGGACACTGTAATGAGTCTACCATCCTCCTAGTGGTTCACTGTACTGTATGTAATAGATACTGGACACTGTAATGAGTCTACCATCCTCCTAGTGGTTCACTGTACTGTATGTAATAGATACTGGACACTGTCATGAGTCTACCATCCTCCTAGTGGTTCACTGTACTGTATGTAATAGATACTGGACACTGTAATGAGTCTACCATCCTCCTAGTGGTTCACTGTACTGTATGTAATAGATACTGGACACTGTCATGAGTCTACCATCCTCCTAGTGGTTCACTGTACTGTATGTAATAGATACTGGACACTGTCATGAGTCTACCATCCTCCTAGTGGTTCAATGTACTGTATGTAATAGATACTGGACACTGTCATGAGTCTACCATCCTCCTAGTGGTTCACTGTACTGTATGTAATAGATACTGGACACTGTAATGAGTCTGCCATCCTCCTAGTGGTTCACTGTACTGTATGTAATAGATACTGGACACTGTAATGAGTCTACCATCCTCCTAGTGGTTCACTGTACTGTATGTAATAGATACTGGACACTGTCATGAGTCTACCATCCTCCTAGTGGTTCAATGTACTGTATGTAATAGATACTGGACACTGTCATGAGTCTACCATCCTCCTAGTGGTTCAATGTACTGTATGTAATAGATACTGGACACTGTCATGAGTCTACCATCCTCCTAGTGGTTCAATGTACTGTATGTAATAGATACTGGACACTGTCATGAGTCTACCATCCTCCTAGTGGTTCAATGTACTGTATGTAATAGATACTGGACACTGTCATGAGTCTGCCATCCTCCTAGTGGTTCACTGTACTGTATGTAATAGATGCTGGACACTGTATGTAATAGATACTGGACACTGTAATGAGTCTACCATCCTCCTAGTGGTTCACTGTACTGTATGTAATAGATACTGGACACTGTCATGAGTCTACCATCCTCCTAGTGGTTCAATGTACTGTATGTAATAGATACTGGACACTGTCATGAGTCTGCCATCCTCCTAGTGGTTCACTGTACTGTATGTAATAGATACTGGACACTGTCATGAGTCTACCATCCTCCTAGTGGTTCACTGTACTGTATGTAATAGATACTGGACACTGTCATGAGTCTACCATCCTCCTAGTGGTTCAATGTACTGTATGTAATAGATACTGGACACTGTCATGAGTCTACCATCCTCCTAGTGGTTCACTGTACTGTATGTAATAGATGCTGGACACTGTAATGAGTCTACCATCCTCCTAGTGGTTCAATGTACTGTATGTAATAGATACTGGACACTGTAATGAGTCTACCATCCTCCTAGTGGTTCACTGTACTGTATGTAATAGATACTGGACACTGTCATGAGTCTACCATCCTCCTAGTGGTTCACTGTACTGTATGTAATAGATACTGGACACTGTAATGAGTCTACCATCCTCCTAGTGGTTCAATGTACTGTATGTAATAGATACTGGACACTGTAATGAGTCTACCATCCTCCTAGTGGTTCAATGTACTGTATGTAATAGATACTGGACACTGTATGTAATAGATACTGGACACTGTAATGAGTCTACCATCCTCCTAGTGGTTCACTGTACTGTATGTAATAGATACTGGACACTGTAATGAGTCTGCCATCCTCCTAGTGGTTCACTGTACTGTATGTAATAGATACTGGACACTGTAATGAGTCTACCATCCTCCTAGTGGTTCACTGTACTGTATGTAATAGATACTGGACACTGTAATGAGTCTGCCATCCTCCTAGTGGTTCACTGTACTGTATGTAATAGATACTGGACACTGTAATGAGTCTGCCATCCTCCTAGTGGTTCAATGTACTGTATGTATTAGATACTGGACACTGTAATGAGTCTACCATCCTCCTAGTGGTTCACTGTACTGTATGTAATAGATACTGGACACTGTAATGAGTCTACCATCCTCCTAGTGGTTCACTGTACTGTATGTAATAGATACTGGACACTGTAATGAGTCTACCATCCTCCTAGTGGTTCACTGTACTGTATGTAATAGATACTGGACACTGTCATGAGTCTACCATCCTCCTAGTGGTTCACTGTACTGTATGTAATAGATACTGGACACTGTCATGAGTCTACCATCCTCCTAGTGGTTCAATGTACTGTATGTAATAGATACTGGACACTGTCATGAGTCTACCATCCTCCTAGTGGTTCAATGTACTGTATGTAATAGATACTGGACACTGTAATGAGTCTACCATCCTCCTAGTGGTTCAATGTACTGTATGTAATAGATACTGGACACTGTAATGAGTCTACCATCCTCCTAGTGGTTCACTGTACTGTATGTAATAGATGCTGGACACTGTAATGAGTCTACCATCCTCCTAGTGGTTCAATGTACTGTATGTAATAGATACTGGACACTGTAATGAGTCTACCATCCTCCTAGTGGTTCACTGTACTGTATGTAATAGATACTGGACACTGTCATGAGTCTACCATCCTCCTAGTGGTTCAATGTACTGTATGTAATAGATACTGGACACTGTAATGAGTCTACCATCCTCCTAGTGGTTCAATGTACTGTATGTAATAGATACTGGACACTGTCATGAGTCTACCATCCTCCTAGTGGTTCAATGTACTGTATGTAATAGATACTGGACACTGTAATGAGTCTACCATCCTCCTAGTGGTTCACTGTACTGTATGTAATAGATACTGGACACTGTCATGAGTCTACCATCCTCCTAGTGGTTCACTGTACTGTATGTAATAGATACTGGACACTGTAATGAGTCTGCCATCCTCCTAGTGGTTCACTGTACTGTATGTAATAGATGCTGGACACTGTAATGAGTCTACCATCCTCCTAGTGGTTCACTGTACTGTATGTAATAGATGCTGGACACTGTATGTAATAGATACTGGACACTGTAATGAGTCTACCATCCTCCTAGTGGTTCACTGTACTGTATGTAATAGATACTGGACACTGTAATGAGTCTACCATCCTCCTAGTGGTTCACTGTGCTGTATGTAATAGATACTGGACACTGTAATGAGTCTACCATCCTCCTAGTGGTTCAATGTACTGTATGTAATAGATACTGGACACTGTAATGAGTCTACCATCCTCCTAGTGGTTCACTGTGCTGTATGTAATAGATACTGGACACTGTAATGAGTCTACCATCCTCCTAGTGGTTCAATGTACTGTATGTAATAGATACTGGACACTGTAATGAGTCTACCATCCTCCTAGTGGTTCACTGTGCTGTATGTAATAGATACTGGACACTGTAATGAGTCTACCATCCTCCTAGTGGTTCACTGTGCTGTATGTAATAGATACTGGACACTGTAATGAGTCTACCATCCTCCTAGTGGTTCAATGTACTGTATGTAATAGATACTGGACACTGTAATGAGTCTACCATCCTCCTAGTGGTTCACTGTACTGTATGTAATAGATACTGGACACTGTAATGAGTCTACCATCCTCCTAGTGGTTCAATGTACTGTATGTAATAGATACTGGACACTGTAATGAGTCTACCATCCTCCTAGTGGTTCACTGTACTGTATGTAATAGATACTGGACACTGTAATGAGTCTGCCATCCTCCTAGTGGTTCACTGTACTGTATGTAATAGATACTGGACACTGTAATGAGTCTACCATCCTCCTAGTGGTTCACTGTACTGTATGTAATAGATACTGGACACTGTAATGAGTCTGCCATCCTCCTAGTGGTTCACTGTACTGTATGTAATAGATACTGGACACTGTAATGAGTCTGCCATCCTCCTAGTGGTTCAATGTACTGTATGTATTAGATACTGGACACTGTAATGAGTCTACCATCCTCCTAGTGGTTCACTGTACTGTATGTAATAGATACTGGACACTGTAATGAGTCTACCATCCTCCTAGTGGTTCACTGTACTGTATGTAATAGATACTGGACACTGTAATGAGTCTACCATCCTCCTAGTGGTTCACTGTACTGTATGTAATAGATACTGGACACTGTCATGAGTCTACCATCCTCCTAGTGGTTCACTGTACTGTATGTAATAGATACTGGACACTGTCATGAGTCTACCATCCTCCTAGTGGTTCAATGTACTGTATGTAATAGATACTGGACACTGTCATGAGTCTACCATCCTCCTAGTGGTTCAATGTACTGTATGTAATAGATACTGGACACTGTAATGAGTCTACCATCCTCCTAGTGGTTCAATGTACTGTATGTAATAGATACTGGACACTGTAATGAGTCTACCATCCTCCTAGTGGTTCACTGTACTGTATGTAATAGATGCTGGACACTGTAATGAGTCTACCATCCTCCTAGTGGTTCAATGTACTGTATGTAATAGATACTGGACACTGTAATGAGTCTACCATCCTCCTAGTGGTTCACTGTACTGTATGTAATAGATACTGGACACTGTCATGAGTCTACCATCCTCCTAGTGGTTCAATGTACTGTATGTAATAGATACTGGACACTGTAATGAGTCTACCATCCTCCTAGTGGTTCAATGTACTGTATGTAATAGATACTGGACACTGTCATGAGTCTACCATCCTCCTAGTGGTTCAATGTACTGTATGTAATAGATACTGGACACTGTAATGAGTCTACCATCCTCCTAGTGGTTCACTGTACTGTATGTAATAGATACTGGACACTGTCATGAGTCTACCATCCTCCTAGTGGTTCACTGTACTGTATGTAATAGATACTGGACACTGTAATGAGTCTGCCATCCTCCTAGTGGTTCACTGTACTGTATGTAATAGATGCTGGACACTGTAATGAGTCTACCATCCTCCTAGTGGTTCACTGTACTGTATGTAATAGATGCTGGACACTGTATGTAATAGATACTGGACACTGTAATGAGTCTACCATCCTCCTAGTGGTTCACTGTACTGTATGTAATAGATACTGGACACTGTAATGAGTCTACCATCCTCCTAGTGGTTCACTGTGCTGTATGTAATAGATACTGGACACTGTAATGAGTCTACCATCCTCCTAGTGGTTCAATGTACTGTATGTAATAGATACTGGACACTGTAATGAGTCTACCATCCTCCTAGTGGTTCACTGTGCTGTATGTAATAGATACTGGACACTGTAATGAGTCTACCATCCTCCTAGTGGTTCAATGTACTGTATGTAATAGATACTGGACACTGTAATGAGTCTACCATCCTCCTAGTGGTTCACTGTGCTGTATGTAATAGATACTGGACACTGTAATGAGTCTACCATCCTCCTAGTGGTTCACTGTGCTGTATGTAATAGATACTGGACACTGTAATGAGTCTACCATCCTCCTAGTGGTTCAATGTACTGTATGTAATAGATACTGGACACTGTAATGAGTCTACCATCCTCCTAGTGGTTCACTGTGCTGTATGTAATAGATACTGGACACTGTAATGAGTCTACCATCCTCCTAGTGGTTCAATGTACTGTATGTAATAGATACTGGACACTGTAATGAGTCTACCATCCTCCTAGTGGTTCAATGTACTGTATGTAATAGATGCTGGACACTGTAATGAGTCTACCATCCTCCTAGTGGTTCACTGTACTGTATGTAATAGATACTGGACACTGTAATGAGTCTACCATCCTCCTAGTGGTTCACTGTACTGTATGTAATAGATACTGGACACTGTCATGAGTCTACCATCCTCCTAGTGGTTCACTGTACTGTATGTAATAGATGCTGGACACTGTAATGAGTCTACCATCCTCCTAGTGGTTCACTGTACTGTATGTAATAGATGCTGGACACTGTCATGAGTCTACCATCCTCCTAGTGGTTCACTGTACTGTATGTAATAGATGCTGGACACTGTAATGAGTCTACCATCCTCCTAGTGGTTCAATGTACTGTATGTAATAGATGCTGGACACTGTATGTAATAGATACTGGACACTGTCATGAGTCTACCATCCTCCTAGTGGTTCAATGTACTGTATGTAATAGATACTGGACACTGTAATGAGTCTACCATCCTCCTAGTGGTTCACTGTACTGTATGTAATAGATACTGGACACTGTAATGAGTCTACCATCCTCCTAGTGGTTCACTGTACTGTATGTAATAGATACTGGACACTGTAATGAGTCTACCATCCTCCTAGTGGTTCAATGTACTGTATGTAATAGATACTGGACACTGTCATGAGTCTACCATCCTCCTAGTGGTTCACTGTGCTGTATGTAATAGATACTGGACACTGTAATGAGTCTACCATCCTCCTAGTGGTTCAATGTACTGTATGTAATAGATACTGGACACTGTAATGAGTCTACCATCCTCCTAGTGGTTCAATGTACTGTATGTAATAGATGCTGGACACTGTAATGAGTCTACCATCCTCCTAGTGGTTCACTGTACTGTATGTAATAGATACTGGACACTGTAATGAGTCTACCATCCTCCTAGTGGTTCACTGTACTGTATGTAATAGATACTGGACACTGTCATGAGTCTACCATCCTCCTAGTGGTTCACTGTACTGTATGTAATAGATGCTGGACACTGTAATGAGTCTACCATCCTCCTAGTGGTTCACTGTACTGTATGTAATAGATGCTGGACACTGTCATGAGTCTACCATCCTCCTAGTGGTTCACTGTACTGTATGTAATAGATGCTGGACACTGTATGTAATAGATACTGGACACTGTCATGAGTCTACCATCCTCCTAGTGGTTCAATGTACTGTATGTAATAGATACTGGACACTGTAATGAGTCTACCATCCTCCTAGTGGTTCACTGTACTGTATGTAATAGATACTGGACACTGTAATGAGTCTACCATCCTCCTAGTGGTTCACTGTACTGTATGTAATAGATGCTGGACACTGTCATGAGTCTACCATCCTCCTAGTGGTTCACTGTACTGTATGTAATAGATGCTGGACACTGTAATGAGTCTACCATCCTCCTAGTGGTTCACTGTACTGTATGTAATAGATACTGGACACTGTAATGAGTCTACCATCCTCCTAGTGGTTCACTGTACTGTATGTAATAGATGCTGGACACTGTAATGAGTCTGCCATCCTCCTAGTGGTTCATTGTACTGTATGTAATAGATACTGGACACTGTCATGAGTCTGCCATCCTCCTAGTGGTTCAATGTACTGTATGTAATAGATACTGGACACTGTAATGAGTCTGCCATCCTCCTAGTGGTTCAATGTACTGTATGTAATAGATACTGGACACTGTAATGAGTCTACCATCCTCCTAGTGGTTCATTGTACTGTATGTAAAAGATACTGGACACTGTCATGAGTCTACCATCCTCCTAGTGGTTCAATGTACTGTATGTAATAGATGCTGGACACTGTCATGAGTCTACCATCCTCCTAGTGGTTCAATGTACTGTATGTAATAGGTACTGGACACTGTATGTAATAGATACTGGACACTGTCATGAGTCTAGTGGTTCACTGTACTGTATGTAATAGATGCTGGACACTGTCATGAGTCTACCATCCTCCTAGTGGTTCAATGTACTGTATGTAATAGATGCTGGACACTGTCATGAGTCTACCATCCTCCTAGTGGTTCATTGTACTGTATGTAATAGATGCTGGACACTGTATGTAATAGATACTGGACATTGTAATGAGTCTACCATCCTCCTAGTGGTTCAATGTACTGTATGTAATAGATGCTGGACACTGTCATGAGTCTGCCATCCTCATAGTGGTTCAATGTACTGTATGTAATAGATACTGGACACTACCATCCTCCTAGTAGTTCACTGTACTGAATGTAATAGATACTGGACACTGTCATGAGTCTAGTGGTTCACTGTACTGTACTATATGTAATAGATACTGGACACTGTCATGAGTCTAGTAGTTCACTGTACTGTATGTAATAGATACTGGACACTGTATGTAATAGATACTGGAAACTGTCATGAGTCTACCATCCTCCTAGTGGTTCAATGTACTGTATGTAATAGATGCTGGACACTGTCATGAGTCTGCCATCCTCATAGTGGTTCAATGTACTGTATGTAATAGATACTGGACACTACCATCCTCCTAGTAGTTCACTGTACTGAATGTAATAGATACTGGACACTGTCATGAGTCTAGTG
Organism: Oncorhynchus mykiss; assembly: GCF_057628025.1. NCBI lineage: Eukaryota > Metazoa > Chordata > Actinopteri > Salmoniformes > Salmonidae > Oncorhynchus > Oncorhynchus mykiss. Next base: position 51,988,406 of record NC_143047.1, read on the forward strand.
GTTCACTGTACTGTACTATATGTAATAGATACTGGACACTGTCATGAGTCTAGTAGTTCACTGTACTGTATGTAATAGATACTGGACACTGTATGTAATAGATACTGGAAACTGTCATGAGTCTACCATCCTCCTAGTGGTTCAATGTACTGTATGTAATAGATGCTGGACACTGTCATGAGTCTGCCATCCTCATAGTGGTTCAATGTACTGTATGTAATAGATACTGGACACTACCATCCTCCTAGTAGTTCACTGTACTGAATGTAATAGATACTGGACACTGTCATGAGTCTAGTGGTTCACTGTACTGTACTATATGTAATAGATACTGGACACTGTCATGAGTCTAGTAGTTCACTGTACTGTACTATATGTAATAGATACTGGACACTGTCATGAGTCTAGTAGTTCACTGTACTGTATGTAATAGATACTGGACACTGTCATGAGTCTAGTAGTTCACTGTACTGTATGTAATAGATACTGGACACTGTCATGAGTCTAGTAGTTCACTGTACTGAATGTAATAGATACTGGACACTGTCATGAGTCTAGTGGTTCACTGTACTGTACTATATGTAATAGATACTGGACACTGTCATGAGTCTAGTAGTTCACTGTACTGAATGTAATAGATACTGGACACTGTCATGAGTCTAGTGGTTCACTGTACTGTACTATATGTAATAGATACTGGACACTGTCATGAGTCTAGTAGTTCACTGTACTGTATGTAATAGATACTGGACACTGTCATGAGTCTAGTGGTTCACTGTACTGTACTATATGTAATAGATACTGGACACTGTCATGAGTCTAGTAGTTCACTGTACTGTATGTAATAGATACTGGACACTGTCATGAGTCTAGTGGTTCACTGTACTGTACTATATGTAATAGATACTGGACACTGTCATGAGTCTAGTAGTTCACTGTACTGTATGTAATAGATACTGGACACTGTCATGAGTCTAGTGGTTCACTGTACTGTACTATATGTAATAGATACTGGACACTGTCATGAGTCTAGTAGTTCACTGTACTGAATGTAATAGATACTGGACACTGTCATGAGTCTAGTGGTTCACTGTACTGTACTATATGTAATAGATACTGGACACTGTCATGAGTCTAGTAGTTCACTGTACTGTATGTAATAGATACTGGACACTGTCATGAGTCTAGTGGTTCACTGTACTGTACTATATGTAATAGATACTGGACACTGTCATGAGTCTAGTGGTTCACTGTACTGTACTATATGTAATAGATACTGGACACTGTCATGAGTCTAGTAGTTCACTGTACTGAATGTAATAGATACTGGACACTGTCATGAGTCTAGTGGTTCACTGTACTGTACTATATGTAATAGATACTGGACACTGTCATGAGTATAGTAGTTCACTGTACTGTATGTAATAGATACTGGACACTGTCATGAGTCTAGTGGTTCACTGTACTGTACTATATGTAATAGATACTGGACACTGTCATGAGTCTAGTAGTTCACTGTACTGTATGTAATAGATACTGGACACTGTCATGAGTCTAGTAGTTCACTGTACTGTATGTAATAGATACTGGACACTGTCATGAGTCTAGTAGTTCACTGTACTGTATGTAATAGATACTGGACACTGTCATGAGTCTAGTAGTTCACTGTACTGAATGTAATAGATACTGGACACTGTCATGAGTCTAGTGGTTCACTGTACTGTACTATATGTAATAGATACTGGACACTGTCATGAGTCTAGTAGTTCACTGTACTGAATGTAATAGATACTGGACACTGTCATGAGTCTAGTGGTTCACTGTACTGTACTATATGTAATAGATACTGGACACTGTCATGAGTCTAGTAGTTCACTGTACTGTATGTAATAGATACTGGACACTGTCATGAGTCTAGTGGTTCACTGTACTGTACTATATGTAATAGATACTGGACACTGTCATGAGTCTAGTAGTTCACTGTACTGTATGTAATAGATACTGGACACTGTCATGAGTCTAGTGGTTCACTGTACTGTACTATATGTAATAGATACTGGACACTGTCATGAGTCTAGTAGTTCACTGTACTGTATGTAATAGATACTGGACACTGTCATGAGTCTAGTGGTTCACTGTACTGTACTATATGTAATAGATACTGGACACTGTCATGAGTCTAGTAGTTCACTGTACTGAATGTAATAGATACTGGACACTGTCATGAGTCTAGTGGTTCACTGTACTGTACTATATGTAATAGATACTGGACACTGTCATGAGTCTAGTAGTTCACTGTACTGTATGTAATAGATACTGGACACTGTCATGAGTCTAGTGGTTCACTGTACTGTACTATATGTAATAGATACTGGACACTGTCATGAGTCTAGTGGTTCACTGTACTGTACTATATGTAATAGATACTGGACACTGTCATGAGTCTAGTAGTTCACTGTACTGAATGTAATAGATACTGGACACTGTCATGAGTCTAGTGGTTCACTGTACTGTACTATATGTAATAGATACTGGACACTGTCATGAGTCTAGTAGTTCACTGTACTGTATGTAATAGATACTGGACACTGTCATGAGTCTAGTGGTTCACTGTACTGTACTATATGTAATAGATACTGGACACTGTCATGAGTCTAGTAGTTCACTGTACTGTATGTAATAGATACTGGACACTGTCATGAGTCTAGTGGTTCACTGTACTGTACTATATGTAATAGATACTGGACACTGTCATGAGTCTAGTAGTTCACTGTACTGTATGTAATAGATACTGGACACTGTCATGAGTCTAGTGGTTCACTGTACTGTACTATATGTAATAGATACTGGACACTGTCATGAGTCTAGTAGTTCACTGTACTGTACTATATGTAATAGATACTGGACACTGTCATGAGTCTAGTAGTTCACTGTACTGTATGTAATAGATACTGGACACTGTCATGAGTCTAGTAGTTCACTGTACTGTATGTAATAGATACTGGACACTGTCATGAGTCTAGTGGTTCACTGTACTGTACTATATGTAATAGATACTGGACACTGTCATGAGTCTAGTAGTTCACTGTACTGTATGTAATAGATACTGGACACTGTCATGAGTCTAGTAGTTCACTGTACTGTATGTAATAGATACTGGACACTGTCATGAGTCTAGTAGTTCACTGTACTGTATGTAATAGATACTGGACACTGTCATGAGTCTAGTAGTTCACTGTACTGTATGTAATAGATACTGGACACTGTAATGAGTCTAGTAGTTCACTGTACTGTATGTAATAGATACTGGACACTGTCATGAGTCTAGTAGTTCACTGTACTGTATGTAATAGATACTGGACACTGTAATGAGTCTAGTAGTTCACTGTACTGTATGTAATAGATACTGGACACTGTCATGAGTCTAGTGGTTCACTGTACTGTATGTAATAGATACTGGACACTGTCATGAGTCTAGTAGTCCACTGTACTGTACTGTATGTAATAGATACTGGACACTGTCATGAGTCTAGTAGTTCACTGTACTGTATGTAATAGATACTGGACACTGTCATGAGTCTAGTAGTCCACTGTACTGTACTGTATGTAATAGATACTGGACACTGTCATGAGTCTAGTAGTTCACTGTACTGTACTATATGTAATAGATACTGGACACTGTCATGAGTCTAGTAGTTCACTGTACTGTATGTAATAGATACTGGACACTGTCATGAGTCTAGTAGTTCACTGTACTGTATGTAATAGATACTGGACACTGTCATGAGTCTAGTAGTTCACTGTACTGTACTGTATGTAATAGATACTGGACACTGTCATGAGTCTAGTAGTTCACTGTACTGAATGTAATAGATACTGGACACTGTCATGAGTCTAGTGGTTCACTGTACTGTACTATATGTAATAGATACTGGACACTGTCATGAGTCTAGTAGTTCACTGTACTGTATGTAATAGATACTGGACACTGTCATGAGTCTAGTGGTTCACTGTACTGTACTATATGTAATAGATACTGGACACTGTCATGAGTCTAGTAGTTCACTGTACTGTATGTAATAGATACTGGACACTGTCATGAGTCTAGTGGTTCACTGTACTGTACTATATGTAATAGATACTGGACACTGTCATGAGTCTAGTAGTTCACTGTACTGTATGTAATAGATACTGGACACTGTCATGAGTCTAGTGGTTCACTGTACTGTACTATATGTAATAGATACTGGACACTGTCATGAGTCTAGTAGTTCACTGTACTGTACTATATGTAATAGATACTGGACACTGTCATGAGTCTAGTAGTTCACTGTACTGTATGTAATAGATACTGGACACTGTCATGAGTCTAGTAGTTCACTGTACTGTATGTAATAGATACTGGACACTGTCATGAGTCTAGTGGTTCACTGTACTGTACTATATGTAATAGATACTGGACACTGTCATGAGTCTAGTAGTTCACTGTACTGTATGTAATAGATACTGGACACTGTCATGAGTCTAGTAGTTCACTGTACTGTATGTAATAGATACTGGACACTGTCATGAGTCTAGTAGTTCACTGTACTGTATGTAATAGATACTGGACACTGTCATGAGTCTAGTAGTTCACTGTACTGTATGTAATAGATACTGGACACTGTAATGAGTCTAGTAGTTCACTGTACTGTATGTAATAGATACTGGACACTGTCATGAGTCTAGTAGTTCACTGTACTGTATGTAATAGATACTGGACACTGTAATGAGTCTAGTAGTTCACTGTACTGTATGTAATAGATACTGGACACTGTCATGAGTCTAGTGGTTCACTGTACTGTATGTAATAGATACTGGACACTGTCATGAGTCTAGTAGTCCACTGTACTGTACTGTATGTAATAGATACTGGACACTGTCATGAGTCTAGTAGTTCACTGTACTGTATGTAATAGATACTGGACACTGTCATGAGTCTAGTAGTCCACTGTACTGTACTGTATGTAATAGATACTGGACACTGTCATGAGTCTAGTAGTTCACTGTACTGTACTATATGTAATAGATACTGGACACTGTCATGAGTCTAGTAGTTCACTGTACTGTATGTAATAGATACTGGACACTGTCATGAGTCTAGTAGTTCACTGTACTGTATGTAATAGATACTGGACACTGTCATGAGTCTAGTAGTTCACTGTACTGTACTGTATGTAATAGATACTGGACACTGTCATGAGTCTAGTAGTCCACTGTACTGTATGTAATAGATACTGGACACTGTCATGAGTCTAGTAGTTCACTGTACTGTACTATATGTAATAGATACTGGACACTGTCATGAGTCTAGTAGTTCACTGTACTGTATGTAATAGATACTGGACACTGTCATGAGTCTAGTAGTTCACTGTACTGTATGTAATAGATACTGGACACTGTCATGAGTCTAGTAGTCCACTGTACTGTACGTAATAGATACTGGACACTGTCATGAGTCTACCATCCTCCTAGTGGTTCACTGTACTGTATGTAATAGATACTGGACACTGTCATGAGTCTAGTAGTTCACTGTACTATATGTAATAGATACTGGACACTGTCATGAGTCTAGTAGTCCACTGTACTGTATGTAATAGATACTGGACACTGTACTGTATGTAATAGATACTGGACACTGTCATGAGTCTAGTAGTTCACTGTACTGTATGTAATAGATACTGGACACTGTCATGAGTCTAGTAGTCCACTGTACTGTATGTAATAGATACTGGACACTGTCATGAGTCTAGTAGTTCACTGTACTATATGTAATAGATACTGGACACTGTCATGAGTCTAGTAGTCCACTGTACTGTATGTAATAGATACTGGACACTGTACTGTATGTAATAGATACTGGACACTGTCATGAGTCTAGTAGTCCACTGTACTGTATGTAATAGATACTGGACACTGTACTGTACGTAATAGATACTGGACACTGTACTGTACGTAATAGATACTGGACACTGTCATGAGTCTAGTAGTCCACTGTACTGTATGTAATAGATACTGGACACTGTACTGTATGTAATAGATACTGGACATTGTACTGTATGTAAAAGATACTGGACACTGTCATGAGTCTACCATCCTCCTAGTGGTTCAATGTACTGTATGTAATAGATGCTGGACACTGTCATGAGTCTACCATCCTCCTAGTGGTTCAATGTACTGTATGTAATAGGTACTGGACACTGTATGTAATAGATACTGGACACTGTCATGAGTCTAGTGGTTCACTGTACTGTATGTAATAGATGCTGGACACTGTCATGAGTCTACCATCCTCCTAGTGGTTCAATGTACTGTATGTAATAGATGCTGGACACTGTCATGAGTCTACCATCCTCCTAGTGGTTCATTGTACTGTATGTAATAGATGCTGGACACTGTATGTAATAGATACTGGACATTGTAATGAGTCTACCATCCTCCTAGTGGTTCAATGTACTGTATGTAATAGATGCTGGACACTGTCATGAGTCTGCCATCCTCATAGTGGTTCAATGTACTGTATGTAATAGATACTGGACACTACCATCCTCCTAGT